>NC_136330.1:4209486-4434229 GCF_964198595.1 Lampetra fluviatilis
CATAACGATGACCCCCCGCGAAAGGAAAGAAACTAGTTTGGAAAATAACTTAGTTCTTTACACCATTGGAACCTCATTTGCCAGTAAAAAATATAATAATTGTTTTTTTTACCCTCTTTATCTGGCAACAAAGCTGACACCTTTTTTTTACGAGGAGTCATGTTTGCATAGACCACAATACCTGCAGTCATAATGCAAACAAAAAACATAACTCTGATAATGTATGCATTGTCCTTGAAGTTGATTGGTCCACACTCGAGACAGCTTTCCTTAGAGCCAAGTCTCACATGGGCGTCATCTGGTCCAACCCATGTGAGACGCGAGTGACGTCACTCCATGTGGGACCAGCCCCTCTCATTAATAATCATGAACAAGGTGGGGTCCTCCATATGGACCCCCCCCCCGTCATTAATAATCATGAACGGGTGACGTCACTCCCGCATGAAGAAGGTGGAGCGGAAACGAAAATTTGTTGACGCAAATTAGCTTTCATTTCGACCTTTCTTTATGGAAAGTAAAGCTAGTAAAGAAATCAACGCAGCAACTATTATAACGAGCCAAAAAAGGATGTGCGTTTGTGTGTGTCCCGCACGTTACGTCATTCCACATGCCCCACCCCCCTCATTATTATTCACGTGTGCCTCCATTTTTAAATCCTTTATATTAAGTTCACTTGCTTGCTTGCGCGCTTACGACCGTGCAAATCTTTCGGTCGTTTTTTAACCCACTTCCCGTGATCCAATCGAGCTGACATTTTGCACACAGACTCGTTGTGCGTGACAATTTATTTTCGTGAAAACATTTTTCCAAAATTTTCCACTTTTTTGGAATTTTTTTTTTCATATTTAATTTAAAATACCAATGTGATAAAAATGAAACTCTTACTCAAGAAAAACAGAAATGAATAATAAAATAAAACCGATGCCAACGTATCTAAAGGATTTATAGTGAAAAACTTTGTTTTTTACGGGTTAATTTTTTAGACTAACGCAGAAGGTCGATCGGCTATGATAAAAAATTTAACGCAAATTCGCTTTCGATTTTTTGTATCTTTGTAGAAAGTGAAGGCAGTAAATAATTCTACGCCGCATCGCAGTGCATTTGGTGCCTTTATTTATTTCTTCGGCACGTCCAACAAAATCACGCTACAATAAACATTTCTCTGCCACCTTGCAGACATTGTATCGAACTCCAATTGTTTTCAACCCCGGCGAGCGAAAGCGGAAGATAAGTCAGGATCAGGGCAGTGAATTGCAAGTAATTGAACGTCCGTTAAAAACAGTGCTACTGTGACATTACGTCACGTGTTTTACGACTTAGTTGTGTGGTGCCACGGACTCGAAGCAACTCTGCAGCGCCGCGACTCCCCCCTGGCCCCCACACTGAGCACGCACCCTGAACACACACACGCAGCGCACACACATGCAGCACACACACACGCAGCACACACACACACAGCGCACACACACAGCACCCACACGCAGCGCACACACACACACAGCACACACACACAGCGCACACACATGTAGCACACACATGCAGCACACACACAGCGCACACACACACACACGGCACACACACGCAGCGCACACACGCAGCACACACACACAGCGTACATACGCAGCGCATATACACACGCAGCTCACACACAGCAGCGGACACACACAGCAGCGCACACACAGCAGCGGACACACACACAGCACACACACATGCAGCGCACACACACAGCACACACACACATACGCAGCACACACACAACACCCACACACACGCAGCTCACACGCAGCGCACACACACAGCGTACATACGCAGCGCACATACACACGCAGCTCACACACAGCACACACACAGCAGCGCACACACACACAGCACACACACAGCGCACACACACAGCACACACACACAGCACACACACAGCACACAACACACAGCACATAACACACACGCAGCACACACACACAGCGCGCACACACGCAGCGCACACACACACACACACATGCAGTGCAGCGCGCACACACAGCACACACACAGCGCACACACACGTAGCACAGCACACACACACAGCGCACACACACACACGCAGCGCACACACGCAGCACAGCACACACGCAGCACAGCACACACACGCAGTGTCCTGGCGGGAGATTGCCTGGCACGACGGGTTTTAATCCGAAGGGCCCCTAGAAGGAAAGTCCCACGGTTTCTCGGTGCCAGGAGATTGGTCGACCCTCGCGTGCGTAAAGAGCTTCAAAGATCATCGGATTTATCTGACGACGTTGGGTGCACGGCATATCACGGGGGGGGGGGGGTTGCTTCAAAAAAATGTTAACGTTGACATGGGACTTTCGTTTTTAATGGGAAAAAAGAAACGGACAATAGGCTGTAAACACGATAACAAATGTAATGTTAATAGCTTCAAAAAGCCAAAGAGTTTTCCACTCTTTGTTTTTTTCTGTAAAGTCACGTAAGGTGAAAACAAAATAAAAACAACTAAATTTGTTTTCACCTCCGTGACTTTACCGAAAAAAACAAAGAGTATGGACCCTTGCAGTCACGAAAAAAACTTCAAATCTAGAATTCGTCTCCCACTCGTTTCGCCATCGTTGTCAACGCGTGCCTGGAATATTCTCCACGTAGGTCTCCAGAGCTCGGAGAGCGACACACCTCTCGTGTTTCTTGTTGCAAATTCTCAGAAGTGTTAAACAATTCTTATTTTTAAAGCACCCTGCATTCCGCCCCACGTCTCTTGAGAGCCGGTGGTAGGAGATGAGAAAAAAAATTTCAACAGCGCCTGATTGCGTAGCCGACCGAGCAACTTAACCACCGTGGTTTTCTGTTGTTGTCGTTTTTGTTGTTGTCGTTGTTGTTGCCTTCTCTCAATAGCGGGGGGGGGGGGGTCTTCTTCTTTTTGCGAGTTTGGAGTAATCTCGATGGCAGAGAGGCGAGCCCCGTTGCTTGCGTGCGTGCCGAACACTCACCCATCATGAACTCCACTCTGCATCACTCTGTCGCCTCTCCGTCTCTCTCGCTCTCTCTTGCTTTCTCTTCTCATTTTGCACTCTCACCCTACCCACCCACCCCCCTCTCATCTCAGCTGCCCACCCATCTCTCTCCGTCTCGCTCACGCTTGCTCGCTGCTTCGGGCGCTTTCTTGCCTCCCCATTACCCGCGTGTCCCTTTTACTCCCCCCCCCTACACCGCTCTCTCCTCGCTCTCCTCTCTCGCCCTTTCCTCTCGACCTGTCGCTTTCCTCTCTCTCTCCCTCTCCCTCCGCTCTCTCGCTGTCAAGTCTCGCCCCTCGCCCCTCTCCCTCCAATCTCTCTCCCTCCGTGTTCTCTCCCTTCGCTCTCTCTCCCTCCACTCTCTCTCCCTCCACTCTCTCTCCCTCCACTCTCTCTCCCTTCGCTCTCTCTCCCTCCACTCTCTCTCCCTCCGTGCTCTCTCCCTTCGCTCTCTCTCCCTCCGCTCTTTTTCGCCCCTCTCCCTCCCTCCACTCTCCTCTCTCTCTCCCTCCCTCCACTCTCCTCTCTCTCCCTTCGCTCTCTCTCCCTCCACTCTCCGCTCTCGCTCTCTCTCTCTCGCTCCGCTCATGCTGCTTTCGGCCGCTCCTGCAGCGAGCGGCGGGGGAAGGTTGCCGAGGCTTGTTGATGGGAATCGGAGAGAGAAATGAAACGGAGGCCGAAGACGTCGTCATGCCTGTGCATGGTACGTTGAACACCCTTTACCCGGTACTACCGCGTGCGCGATGTCACCGTGTGTAGTTTCCCCGCACGCCCGCGACCTATAGCATGTCTTGCCCGTTCTGTCCCTCGCCGCCGTTCGGATCGAAGCGTCGTTTTGCCGCAAGCCAAAATCTAGTCGCGGGGTTCGCGAAACAACTTGGGTCGTCTTGTCGGAAGCACTGCACTTCCCCCCACATCTCCCCCCCCTCCCTCCAACGCGGCTCATCAATAACAGGGACGCACGTGTAACCGGGGGGGGGGGGGGGGCGACGTTTCGGGCAACGGACCCTTGTGCATGACCGCCGCCTGCTAGCGCCAGCCAGCGCAGTGTTGCCAACTAATTTGGTGTCCCGATGGGAAACGCCGTTGCGTGATCAAGTGCATCGTGCAGGGCTGTTCACCCGTCAACAAATCAGAGCTCATGGGAGGAGCTCATCATCTTGCGTGGTGGCTCAAGGCCAGGACGTGGAAATTCCACGTTACTTGACTACGCGTCTCTTCGTAATCATTGACATGTACATTTTTTCTCTAACCCCTCCCTCTCTCTGCCTCCGCCCCCCTCTGTCTATTTAAGGCCACGCCACAGAGACGATCTCCCCTCTCTGTACCTGTGTTACTCTCTCTATGTATCTTGGTGATATCTGTCTGCTAATATGTCTGTCTATAGTTTTCTGGTTAGATTTGTTGTTGCTATTTCATTTATACCTGATGATGATTGCTTGTGTTGCAATCGAAACGTCGTATGCTATTATTTAATTTATTATTGTATCTTTATACGTGACTTTACCGAAAGAACCAAAGAATATTTCGGTAAAGTCACGTAGAGTAGAAAAATAAAACAAATCACGACGTTTCGATCGATTGGAACTGCTGGATTATTATTTTTTCTCGCCTGAGAACGACCGCTTGTGTTTTGCGATCGAAACGTCGTCATTTGTTTTATTATATTCTATTTTATTTTTCTACCTACGTGACTTTACCGAAAGAACCTGCAGTCACGAACGCTTCAAATCAAGACTGCACGCTTCTTGGCTGGAGAGTAATATGCGCCACCGTGAAACAGCAAACAACAACATTGGAATAATAATATTATCGATTGATATACCGTTCCGTGTTCGCTGGATCGTCAGTAACAAATGATGACGACAGCTCCAAGACACGCGGTGCAAAATAAAGGCAAAGATCCCCCGTGTATCCTTAACATACTTCTGGGGCAAGTGCTGTTAGCGAGCACCTATGAATGCCGGCACGGCGCCTGAGGGGGTGGGTGGTCAACACCACGCCCGGCCGCCTTTGTCTCCCCCAGTGGCGATGTTTCCTACACACCGCACCCAGGTACTCATTTGAGGCTGAGTCGACCTAGGGGAGGCTCAGGAGCGGTTTAGATAATCGTCACCGGTGTTGGCCGTGAGCGGGAATCGAACTCGGGTCGCCGGGTTCGGAGCGCAGCGTAGCACTAACCACTGCACCACCGCTCTCCCCCCCCCCTCTGCTGTGCCAAACAAAGACGAAGATCCCCCGTATAGCCTTCAATACTATTGGGGCAAGTGCTGTTAGCGGGCACCTATGAAGGCCGGTACGGCACACGAGAGGGTGGGTGGCCAGCACCACACCCGGCCGCCTTTGTCTCCCCCAGTGGCGATGTTTAATACACAACAGACGAGGTACTCGTTTGAGGCTGAGTGGACCTAGGGGGAGGCCAGATAATCGTCGCCGATGTTGGCCGCCATGGGAGCGCGAATTGAACTCGCGCCGCCAGGTGAGGTTCGTGGCGCAGCAGCGGCCGTTAACCGCTGCGCCACCGCTCCCCTCCACCCAATCAAAGACAAAGTTCCACCGTGTAGCCTTGACAGACTGTTGGGGCAAGTGCTGTTAGCGAGCGCCTATGCCAGGGCGCCGGGGAAAACGATTGAATTATATTTATTTGAATCAATCAGAATCAGTATTTATCCAGCAGGAGGAATCCGATGAGCTGTGAAGCTCTTTGTCCAGACGGGGCACGGGGTAAGAACGTCAGAACAAGCAAACAACACAACGCAAACAAAAAACACGATAGGAGCGCAAAGTACAAGGTGAACACATTCCTGCGGAGGGAGCTGGTGTAGGAACGTTGGGTTGCTCGGTCAATGGCCAGGGTCAACGGCGGCGTGGTGTATTCCGCAAATATGCCCGACTGTGAGGGCGGGCACAAGCCGGCGTGAGTAGGTTAAACGTTGAGTTTTATAAGGGCACCACGGGGTGACCAGCCCCTACCCACCCAGCCCCACCCCTCCCACCCCTCCCACCCCCACCCAGCCCTACCCTCCCCACCCAGCCCCTCCCCACCCTCCCCTCCCCTCCCCACCCAGTCCCTCCCCACCCACCCTCCCCACCCAGCCCACCCTCCCACCCTCCCCACCCAGCCCACCCTCCCCACCCTCCCCTCCCCTCCTCACCCAGCCCCTCCCTGCACGACGGACGGACGGACACAATAATCCCTTGTGGGCTGGTGTAACCAGGAGGTTCCAATCAGTATATCTAAGCAATATCTAGGCTCAACCCAACTCGGCTTTCGAGATCCGACAAAAATCGGGGCCCGAAAGTATATAAATAAACACGTAAATATTAAAACATTTTTCACTTGCATAGTAAAGTAATTGTAGTTTTTTCATTGTATATACAGCTAGATAATACGACAAATCGCTAACCTTAAACACCCAGTCGTTCGTAAAAGTTGAAGGCGGTGTGGTACTATAGTAATAGAGTAAGTGCAGAATCACTGAACCGGAATTGATAGCACTGAAAGCGTTTAGCGCGGGGCCCTTGAAAGTGCGGGGCTCGTAGCTTCTACATATGTAGCTGATGTAGCTGATTCTAGAGCCGAATGGCTCACAGGGCTATACCAAATAAATGAAACTGAAACTACTTTTGCTGCTAGGATAATCCGGCACTGCTCAAGACTTTGCAACGATGAGCCAGGCAGCAGGGCTTGCCAATCCCCGAGTTCCGACTCCAGGTCGTGGTCGCCCGCCATCAAATCGTGTTCCCAGGTGCAGTGAGTCAATGGTCTAAGCTCATGAAGAATCCGAATATTTATTCCGGAGGAATTCGGTGAGCTATAAAGCTCTTTATGACTAATGTCCATCTTCTTGGTTCTTTCGGTAAAGTCACGTAGAATGGAAATAATAAAATAATAAAAATAAAATCTAATAAAATAATTCTCACGACGTTTCGGCCACAACGCAAGTAGCCGTCCTCAGGTGGAGAACAGGTCTGTCGAGGAAGACAGAGTCTGAATGGGGCTTGTCATTCAGACTCTGTCTCCTCGACAGACCTGTTCTCCACCTGAGGACGGCTACTTGCGTTGTGGCCGAAACGTCGTGAGAATAAATTATTTTTTATTTTTATTTTTTTATTTCCATTCTACGTGACTTTACCGAAAGAACCAAGAAGATGAATCCCTGCAGTCACGAAAGCTTTAAATCGAAAAGACTAATGTCCAGTCGGAGCTTAAGGCCCCAGTGGCCATGAGTAAAAAAAAACACCCCATCACACTTAACCAGGGTTTCGCACTAAATTTGGCTGAACTTTAACCACCATCACTGCTATATTTGAAATGCCTTTTTAAAATCCACTATCAAGGCCTCCCCACGCCGTGTCGGCCTTGGGGATATCTGATCATACTTAGCCACGTTCATCAGTGCGGTGCTATCGTGTTGTTGTTGTTTGTTGTATGTGTAGTGTTGTAAGGACGGATTTCTAAACGTCTTTATGGCACACACCGTTTATTATCTTAATAACACAGTCCCTATCACACTAAGGGGTATATGGTCCCTTCACCCGTTTCCCTCGGAAGGTACAACCCTCCGGACCTTGCAGGCTATCTAATCTCCCTGCTATCCCAGCGTCCTCTGGCGGGACCTAGGGGATCTCTCCCCGACCACTGGTTACTCTGAGCCCCAGCCCTGATAAGGGCTGGAGGGCTTGGTCCAGGGTCCTAGATGTCTTCGGCCGTCTTGGGTCTTCGTGTAGCAGAACTCATCCAGAGCTCTCAGCGCTCTGGCTTTTATACCTGTTCGTGGCCGGGTTGTCCAATCCCCGGCCACCTTGTGGGACCCTCTGATTGGTCCTTCCCAATCTGGGTTTGGATCCTACCTCACCCCATTTGACCCTGGCCGTTTGATTGAGCGGGAAAACCTTGTTTACGATCTGCTCTCACAGTTTGCGACCAGCGAGTGGGTTAACACCACTACATATGTAACGTTCTGACCAGCTCCTACAGCACCAATCGCCCTGCCGTAGGAACTTGACGGGATGGCAGTGACCAACACGATACAGATGGACGGCTTCAATGTTTAATCGCGCGCCGTCGTGTCTTGGCGTCGTTGTTGTGTTCGCTGCCTGACTACGATCTTGATGAAATCGGGAGACTGATAGAATGTATTCGTTACTTTAAATTTCAGTGACTTGTAATTTTTCTTGACTTGAAGCTTTCATGACTGCAGGAATTCATATTGTTTGGGTCTTTCGGTAAAGTCACGTAGATAGGTTGAAATAAAATAAAATAACAAAAAAGGACGGCTGCTTGCGTTGTGGCCGAAACGTCGTGAGAATTGTATTTGATTATGTTTTATTTTTATTATTTTATAAAAAAATTTTTTGTCATTTTTTGTTACTTTCTTTCTTTCACCAAAAAACTACAAGTAGTATTTTTGTTCATATTTTTAGTTATTTTCTTTCAACCTATTTGCGTGACTTTACCGAAAGAACCAAAGAATATGACTTGTATTTTATCTATATTTGCACTCCTATCGTCGCTGTTGTATCGTTTGCCGTTGTGATAACTCTCGACCCCCGTGCCCCCATGCTGGAACACTTGCGAAAAAGAGCTTCATAGCTCATCGGATTCCTCCAGTCTAAATAAACATTCTGATTCTGAAGTACTTGGCCCAGAGCCCTGTTCAGATATCAATTGTGACTATAATCTGTGCTCCTTCGATGGAGTAATCGCCAAAAACCTGTCACGTGAACCCCGGTCATCCTCACAGCAGCGGTTTTCGGCGAGACATCGAACAAAGGCGGTGGTCACCGCATCGCGCGACGCTTTCAGACGCGCTTCTGCGGCCGTCTGGAACGCTCTCTTCCGAATGATATTTTTTAATATTAAAACACATAAATGTTTAACTTGCATAGCTGCGGTTAGGCGCTTTTCAATCTAGATTGAAAACTAATTTCTTTAGAACTTTCTTTAGAACTGTTTAGTTTGTTGTCCTTCCCAAGCAACCTCCGATAAGCACGTTTGACTATGCACTGTGCGAAAGAAGTTAAACATACGTACGTTCAAACCTACACGAACTCTAACCCCCGTTGAGCCCTCTCGTGACCACCAGACCTCGACACTGGCATTGAGCCCCTGAATATACACGCCATGCGCAAGAAAAACAACTAATGCTTTCCATGGGCCGGCAATTGAACGGAAGATGCCTTATTCAGAGTGCAATGTGGAAAATGCTGTGAAACTAAAACAAAACTTTTTTTTACACCAGGTAAGGCCCAACGAGTTATATGTTTCAAAAGTGACCCGGCTGTCACAAATAATAGCTCAACGAAGTGGCTTATCACGTGGACATTTGATTCTAAACGTGGAGGGAAAAACCCGGATGACCCGGAGAAAAATCCACGCGACCACCGAGAGAGAGAGAAAGACACACAAACTCCAGATTTACAGGAATCAGGGTCGAGATCGAACCCATGACCTCCTGTATACCAGGCGAGGTAGTTAACATCTCCTCGCTACCGTGGCGTCCACCGCTCCACCCCTTACTTGCGTTACAGGCGGTGTGCAAACGTTCTTGGAAACGTTTTGGTTTGTTTTGTTAGTTGTTATTAGACTTATTCAAGGAGACAGTCCAAGATGTCCGGAGCTGACAACACATTCCTGCGGAGGGAGCTGGTAGGAACGTTGGGTTGCTCGGTCAATGGCCAGGGTCAACGGCGGCGTGGTGTATTCCGCAAATATGCCCGACTGTGAAGGTGGGCACAAGCCGGCGTGAGTAGGTTAAACGTTGAGTTTTATAAGGGCACCACGGGGTGACCAGCCCCTCCCCACCCAGCCCCACCTCTCCCACCCCCCACCCAGCCCCACCCTCCCCACCCAGCCCCTCCCCACCTTCCCCACCAAGTCCCTCCCCACCCAGCCCCACCCCTCCCACCCCGCACCCAGCCCTTCCCCACCGTCCCCTCTCCACCCAGCCCCACCACTCCCATTTTTGCATGCATGCACGACGGACGGACACAATAATCCCCTGTGGGCTGGTGGAACCAGGTGGTTCCTACCAGTAAAATCGGTGATCCCTGCCGTAGGAACGTGGATATTCACAACCAGCATCAAAGAGCAATACGGGTCCACGCATGTTTTTTTTGTTAAAGTGTGGCGATGCAATTTTGACTTTGGCTGCTCAAGGTCAGATGTAGCGGCTTAAATATTTAAAATCGCGGGGAATTGAAATGAGGCCGGGTACAATCTTTGCCTGTGAACGTGAGAATGCTGATGAGCGTCACCACCTAGGTCAACTTGGCGAGAAGTGATTACCAACTGAGAGCCCGCTAATGGCTTACATAGATCAAAATAGCCACACGGCATGTGAAGGTGTCTTCCCCCGCGGGTCCACTCAGCCTGAAATGAGCACATGGCGAGCGTGGTGTTCCAAGAAGTTTGGAGCTGTGTGTACGTGTGTAGCATATGCCCGCTGACAAACAACATGCGGTTGTTCCCGTGACCGCTTTAGAATAGGCCGCCCCGGTTAGAGAGCCTGGCATATTGGGCCGAGCATAGAATTCAGAAGGAGCCTTGCCGAGCCAAGTGAACTCTAACTGGGCGGCACAGCCCAGAAACATCGCCTTGTTGTGAAAGACCCAACTTGGAAGATCCCTCTGGGGTTTGATCTCCCACGACGCTGCTCATGGCCGACCCTAAACCGCACCATCCACCACACAAACCGTGGCAGCAGCAGATGCCGATGATGCACAAGTGGTAGATTAAAAGCTACTGAGCAGTGTACGACTGTGGTCATCCCAGAACAGAGACAGTGACAACGTGTAGAGAAGTTCCGACGGACTCACTCGGAGACGGAGGTAAGTTAAGGGCTTTCGCCAGGGTTTATTGAAGCTGTTACAATATTACACAGCAGGGTACACAACTCCCAGGGGCTAGGGGGGTCCTACTCTGAGTCCGGGTCCCTGCCGGCTAGCTCCGGTCTCTCTCTCTCTCTCTCTCGTGTCGGATCGTGGACTCTGCCGATTCCACCGAGCGGAGAGAGAAGCACCTCTACGGCTACCACCGGCTTCTCCCCAGACTCACCACTCGATCCCTCTCTCTACCCACTGGTTCCCTCTTCACCCTGCTTATTCTACCCCGCTTACGTCACGGCGTATCCCTTAAGTACCCTAGGAGACGTGACGTCATCGCACTGAACGGCACACCTGACGTCACGTCCCCATTTTACTCCTCTACAAACGTATGACGACTCAATGTCCGATCCGCAAATGCGAAGGAGACATTGCAGCGATCGTCTCCGCTGGACTTCTGATGCGGTTATCTGGGCTTAACCAACTGAACGTGAAATCGTGGTTGTTGCACCGCATCCTGCATCAGTTATACGAAAGAAGAAGACGGTTTAACGCGAAGGCTTTCGTGACCAATATTATCCGAGAGTGGGTTTTTTTTGGGGGGGGGGGGGAGGGGGGTTAGATCGCGTAAATATAAATGTGTAGTTCAACCCGCCACTGCCCGACACGGCCAATTGTAGATGTTGTGGATTTACTCGCCAACGCACAACCGGTGTTGCTGAACTCGTAACGAATCGGCACGTTTTGTGTACGCGACAAACCCTTGACTAATTGGCTGCGTCGCGTAGGTAGGTTGTGGCAGGTTTCACGACACATTTATATATACACGCCATCTAACCCCCCCCCCCCCCCCAACAAAAAAAAAAACCTCTTACGAATAAGAAGACAGCCTACCTAGCAGAGGTCGCAAACGGGTTTTGATTCCTTACCCGTACCCGTACCCGGCCGCACCAGGGTCGCAATCGGGTACCCGATGCCCGTACCCTACCCGATACCCGGCTACCCGTACCCGGCCGGGTATCGGGTAGGGTACGGGTACGGGTACCCGATTGCGACCTCTGGGATGAAGCCATGTTGCAGGCGTGGGTGGGTTGGTTCTAGGAACTTGAATTGTGAGAAGAGACAAGACGTTGGGAAATGAGTGACCAACGGTTACTCACCAGTGACTCACGGCCTACCCGTAACCGTACCCGGCCGCACCAGTGTCGCAAACGGGTACCCGTACCCGGGGTGGTCTCGTTTGCATTCCACCTTATTCCTCCTAGCCCTACCCCTGCGACATCGCATTGGATCCTTTCCCAGGCCCCTGTCCCTCCGTCACCGACAGACACTCCACCCCACCCGTCGCTGCCCTTTCGCCCCTTTGTATACCGCCTTCGGGTCCGCGTTGTAGAGCGCCCTGGAAAGGACGCTAGATAAATTCCAACTACGGTAAGAATTGCGTCTCGCGTCGCTTGTTCTGGAAAGCGGTGTCCCAGAAGCGGTACGGCACACGCCCTGATTATATTTGAGCGCGCGCGTGGAGAATGAAAACGAAAAACCCAGTCGGCTCTTTCGCTCGCGACGAATCCATCGCAATTGTGCGTCCGAGGTGAATTTCCGTAACCTCGGTGTCAACGAATGCTCCCGCACCATGCCGCTAAATGTTCATTTCCCAGCAATCGATCCGTTCGGGAACCAGGAAATACGAGACGGGGAAAATGAAAAACAAATCGCGCAAAATCTCGAATCGAAACCGTGGGTCATGGCGAATTAGCGTAAATTCCTCGGATTGTCGGGGTGGTGAATCGTTGCGTTGCTAATGGGTAACGAAACGTTATGGAAGTGGCAAGCCAAGGAACGGAAGAGGCCTCCGCAGAGGCTACTGAGCGTTGAAATCAGCCGGTGCGTGCACGTGCCATGCGGTACTAATTGCATCGCGCAGTCGAGCATGGGTTTGCAGTCGCTTGGTTGGGAAGGCGCTGACCCAGCAGTAGATTGACCATGGCTGAGGATGGTTAAACAGCGTTACGTGCCGAGTGGTCAACCCTGCAGACACACTGGCACCTGTAAAAGGAATGTGGAATTTCCACAACGGTCGCTTGCAAAGGTGAGCACGGGGCCCGCGCGTTCGTTTTGTTGAAATTGTGTGCGGGATTTTTTATTTTCTTTTCTTTTGGCGACTGCAAGGGCATGCGGTAACCCAGAATATAACGTGTTATATTTATATTGTCAAGGGAAATATATGCAGCTAATACGTTACGGTAATAAAGTTAAAACAAGGCCGATGCGGAGCAGTCGTGAAACACTGAATGCACTTGCCAGTGGTTTTATGGGGGCCGGAGCTGCGTCAGGGTGTAAAGTTCCCGGGCCATTCGCTTCTTGCCAAGTCGAATATACGTGGCGAAACAAACAAAAAATTCCTGTAAAAAAAAATTACACAGCTGGGAGAAAGAGTAAAAAAAATTAACCCGCAATAACAAAGTTTTTCACTATAAATCCTTTATATGCGTGGCATCGGTTTTATTTTATTATTCATTTCTGTTTTTCTTGAGTAAGAGTTTCATTTTTATCACATTGGTATTTTTAATGAAATATGACATTTTTTTTTCTTCTAAAAAGTGGAAAATTTTTGAATTTTTTTTCACGAAAATACATTGTCACGCACAACGAGTCTGTGTGCAAAATGTCAGCTCGATTGGATCACGGGAAGTGGGTTAAAAAACGACCGAAAAATGTGCACGGTCGTAAGCAAGCAAGCAAGCAAGTGAACGACGCGACCGCCGCAACTCTACGATATCCGTCGGCAAAACTGCCGCATGCCCCTCCCACGTGGCCTTGCGGGCACCTCGGTGCACCCATGAAGTTGTTTTATTGCAGTTTTTCTGCTGGTTTGGTTTCGATGACGTTACGCACGTGCAACACACGTGTAATATGCGTGTGTAACGTCATCGAAAAATGGAATTGGAAAGAAAAACCGATGACGTACGTACGTACGTGTACGTACGTCATCGGAACAGGAAAATGGTGAATTCAATGTAACTATAAGACAAAAACAAAGGTCCCCCGTACGGCCATGCCATACTTTTGGGGCAAGTGCTGTTGGTGAGCACACATGAAGGGTGACAAGGAACACGATGGGGTCGGTGGCCAGTACCACGCCCGGCCGCCTTCGTCTCCCGAGTGGCGATGTTAACGCACCTCACCCGGTACTCATTTGAGGCTGGGTCGACCTAGGCGAGGCCCATTGCTGGTTCAGTAGTAGTCACCGGTGTTGGTGGCTGTGAGCGGGAATGGAACTCGGGTGGCCGGGGTTCGTAGCGCAGCGTAGCGCTAACCACTGCGCCACCCGCTCCCCTTTCGAACGAAGCCGCACACACACACACAACACGCACAGAACACGCGCGCGCGTGAACACAGTGTTCATCATTCACATGCTTGTGCAGTGGCAAATGAAGTCGGCAAACCTGGGGTTCGAAGCGAGAGGCGAGGAGACAAATTACCAATTTCAGTGGAATTAAGAGCTCCGTCACTCACAGACGCAAATGTGAACGGGGGGGTTTTGCATTACTTGAGAAAAAAAAAAACCACGTGGTTTATTTCGTGCCTCGTACACCGAGGACTTTCAAAAGGTACATTTGTGTGTGCGTGTGTCGGTGGTGGAGCGGTTAGCGTGCCTTGCTGCGCTACGAACCCGGCGGCCCGAGTTCGATTCCCGAAACGTGGCCACCAACACCTGGTGACGATTATCTGAACCGGTCCCTGGGCCTTTCCTAGGTCGACTCGGCCTCAAATGAGTAGCTGGTGCGGTGCGTAAAAACATCGACAATGGGGAGCAACCCACCCCCTCGTGTGCCGTGCCGGCCTTCACAGGTGCTCGCTACGCAGCACTTGCCCCGACAGTCTGGTAAAGGCTACACGGGGGATCTTTGTCTTTGTGTCGGTACGATGCCACAGCCGTGAACTCCACGCAGAGCCGTCGCTAGCGTGCATGGCGGATCAGGGCGACTGCCCCGTGCCCCGAACTTTGGGGGGTGGGGGTTCCTCTGGACTACGACGTCACAGTGTCTGATGTAACACTTCCGGTTTAGTTTGAAGGCGTCGGGGCAGGGCCCCTCCATGGACGGCCCTGCCCCTATCACTGCCCCTATCACTGCCCCTATTACTGCCCCTATTACTGCCCCTATCACTGCCCCTATCACTGCCCCTATTACTGCCCCTATCACTACCCCTATCACTGCCCATATTACTGCCCCTATTACTGCCCCTATCACTGCCCCTATCACTGCCCCTATCACTGCCCCTATTACTACCCCTATCACTGCCCCTATTACTGCCCCTATCACTGCCCCTATTACTGCCCCTATCACTGCCCCTATCACTGCCCATATTACTGCCCCTATTACTGCCCCTATCACTGCCCCTATCACTGCCCCTATCACTGCCCCTATTACTACCCCTATCACTGCCCCTATTACTGCCCCTATTTCTGCCTCTATTACTGCCACTATCACTGCCCCTATCACTGCCCCTATCACTGCCCCTATCTCTGCCCCTATTACTGCCACTATCACTGCCCCTATTACTGCCACTATCACTGCCCCTATTACTGCCACTATCACTGCCCCTATCACTACCCCTATCACTGCCCCTATCACTACCCCTATCACTGCCCCTATCACTGCCCATATTACTGCCCCTATCACTACCCCTATCACTGCCCCTATTACTGCCCCTATCTCTGCCCCTATTACTGCCACTATCACTGCCCCTATTACTGCCACTATCACTGCCCCTATCACTGCCACTATCACTGCCCCTATCACTACCCCTATCACTGCCCCTATCACTACCCCTATCACTGCCCCTATCACTACCCCTATCACTATCCCTATCACTGCCCCTATCACTGCCCCTACCACTACCCCTATCACTGCCCCTATCACTGCCCCTGTCACTACCCCTGTCACTACCCCTATCACTGCCCCTATCTCTACCCCTATCACTACCCCTATCACTACCCCTATCACTACCCCTATCACTGCCCCTACCACTACCCCTACCACTACCCCTATCTCTACCCCTATCACTACCCCTACCACTACCCCTACCACTCCCCCTATCTCTACCCCTATCACTGCCCCTATCACTGCCCCTATCATTGCCCCTATCTCTACCCCTATGACTGCCCCTATTACTACCCCTATCACTACCCCTATCACTTATCATCATCATCGTGTGGAAATTTATAGCAGTAGCTAAAATACTCTAAACGCGTGATGTTTCTAAATATGGAAGGGTATCACGAGGAGAGAGAGACACGCAAACTCCAAATATACAGCAGCAGGCGCCAGGGTCCAAGGATGGAACCCATGACTACTTGCATACCAGGCGAGGGAGTTAACATCTCCTAGTCGCCGGCAAACGCAACCACGAACCCCACACCACGAACTCCGCCACGACCTGCCCAAGGACCTCATCCTGCATCGGATTTTAACAAAGATACGAGTTAAATTTCGATGTAAAGCTTTCGTGACTGCAGGGATTCATCTTCTTGGTTCTTTCGGTAAAGTCACGTAGAAGGGAAATAATAAAATAATAAAAATAAAAACATAATAAAATAATTCTCACGACGTTTCGGCCACAACGCAAGCAGCCGTCCTCAGGTGAAGAACAGGTCTGTCGGGAAGACAGCGTCTGAAAAAGATACGAGTGTGCCTTCCTGTCTAGTTCCACGTGCACACAACGACGGCGTTGCGACTGCAGGGCGAATTAAACGCGTGAGATTAACCTTTGGGGCCGTCCATAAATGACGTCACGCGATTTTTAACGATTTTTGACCCCCCTCCCCCGTCGTCACACGGCGTCACAAAAAGTCAGACCCCCCCTCAAATATGACGTCACAAAGCTCTGCCCACCCCCCAAAAAATAAAACATGCTTTAAATCGCTTTAAACTATTGTCATTGTAGTGCGTATTTAATGTGGCGCTGCACTCTGATGTTGTAGGAGAAAACATTATTAAAAAGTATATTTAATTAAGTAGAAACGTGTTGTCTGTATTTATTTAAAGTTGCGCACATTTACGTGACGTCACATTTTTCAAACCCCACCCCCCCCACTGTCACACATCGTCACAAATGTCTGACCCCCCCCCCCTAGGTGCGTGACGTCATTTATGGACGACCCCTTTAGATTTTTTTTTAAACCCCCAAAGACTGCTTTTAGAACCTCATGGCATGTGCGATGTTAATTCATTCATTCACAGTATCGAGGCGGTGTTTCAGAATACATAGCCGTCAACCCATCACGGTTTATTATTATAATTATTTTACACGCTTTTATTTAACTCACTCTGCCTGTTGTCGTATCCTCAACAATTATTGTAACTCAATTTTAACCCACTTCCCAATGTGGTATCGACTGCAAACTTGTTATATTTATGTCACTGATGACAATACTATATTCTATCATTAAAAATATAAAAATTTTAAACATAATTTTTTACACGCTTTCTATTAACTCACTCTGTTGTTGTTGTCGTATCATCAAATCTTGTAACTCACTTTTAACCCACTTCCCAATGTGGTATCGACTGCAAACTTGGTATACGTATGTTATATTGATGACAATACTATATTCTATCATAAAAATACAATATATATATTTTTTACATTCTTTTTTTTGTTATGTTTCGACTTGGGTCTAATTGTCCACGCTCAACTGACGTTGGCTGAAAATGACCACGGTCCCTTACGTTATGACAAGGCCAATTCCTGGAGTCGTGGAGTTCTTCCATTACTAGTACGGTACATTTAATTAAGAGGGGGTCAAATACTTATTTCCCTCATTAAAATGCAAATCAATTTATAACATTTTTGACATGCGTTTTTCTGGATTTTGTTGTTGTTATTCTGTCTCTCACTGTTCAAATTAACCTACCATTACAATTATAGACTGATCATTTCTTTGTCAGTGGGCAAACGTACAAAATCAGCAGGGGATCAAATACTTTTTTCCCTCACTGTACATGTTTAGCTACTGTTGCTACGAGGATAATCCGGCACTGATTGTGGCAAAGTTAAATGCATCATCATCATCATCACAACGACGCTGATGATTATTATTAGTTTGTAATGATGAAGATGATGACACTGATAAGAAGTAGCGAGTGTGGTGAAAGCAAATGCTCGAAATGTCACATATTATACATCTCGTATATATATAACAATAATATATTGTACACTAGCTTTGCTATCCGGCTTCGCCCGAGACTTGGATTCTTGTCTTGAATACACGCCATTACGCAGAGGGTGGGGGGGGGGATGCGTGACGTCAGCAGACACACTGCGTGACGCTGCCGCATGCGGGTGACATCACAGGTGTGACGTCACCGCTCACTTGCTGTGCAAAATATATCCATTATTGCGCCCCCCCCCCCCCCCAAAATACAGAAGTCTATTTTTTATACTTTCTGCATTGTGTACAGTCTGGAAGCTACCCACATGCCAAATTTCAAGTTTGTTGCATGTCGGGAAGTATGCTAAACATTTTGAACAGACACACATTCACACATTTCCCTTTTGTATATATACTAGCATGAGTACCCGGCGTTGCCCGGGTGAAAAATATATTTCTTAATAACCTTACATATATACACAACCTCACCACTCACCACTCACCCTCACCATTCACCCTCACCACTCTCCCTCACCACTCTCTCTCACCACTCATCCTCACCAATCACACCCTCACCACTCTCCCTCACCACTCTCCCTCACCAATCACACCCTCACCAATCACCACTCACCACTCACCCTCACCACTCACCCTCACCACTCTCCCTCACCACTCTCCCTCACCACTCATCCTCACCAATCACACCCTCACCAATCACCACTCACCCTCAACACTCACCCTCACCACTCACCACTCACCCTCACCACTCACCCTCACCACTCTCCCTCACCACTCTCCCTCACCACTCATCCTCACCAATGACACGCTCACCAATCACCACTCACCCTCAACCCTCACCACTCACCACTCACCCTCACCATTCACCCTCACCACTCTCCCTCACCACTCTCCCTCACCACTCATCCTCACCAATCACACCCTCACCAATCACCACTCACCACTCACCCTCAACACTCACCCTCACCACTCACCCTCACCACTCACCCTCACCACTCTCCCTCACCACTCTCCCTCACCACTCATCCTCACCAATGACACGCTCACCAATCACCACTCACCACTCACCCTCAACACTCACCCTCACCACTCACCACTCACCCTCACCATTCACCCTCACCACTCTCCCTCACCACTCTCCCTCACCACTCATCCTCACCAATCACACCCTCACCAATCACCACTCACCACTCACCCTCAACACTCACCCTCACCACTCACCACTCACCCTCACCATTCACCCTCACCACTCTCCCTCACCACTCTCCCTCACCACTCATCCTCACCAATCACACCCTCACCAATCACCACTCACCCTCAACACTCACCCTCACCACTCACCACTCACCCTCACCATTGACCCTCACCACTCTCCCTCACCACTCTCCCTCACCACTCATCCTCACCAATGACACGCTCACCAATCATCACTCACCACTCACCCTCAACACTCACCCTCACCACTCACCCTCACCATTCACCCTCACCACTCTCCCTCACCACTCTCCCTCACCACTCATCCTCACCAATCACACCCTCACCACTCTCCCTCACCCTCACCACTCATCCTCACCAATCACACCCTCACCATTGACCCTCACCACTCTCCCTCACCACTCTCCCTCACCACTCATCCTCACCAATGACACGCTCACCAATCATCACTCACCACTCACCCTCAACACTCACCCTCACCACTCACCCTCACCATTCACCCTCACCACTCTCCCTCACCACTCTCCCTCACCACTCATCCTCACCAATCACACCCTCACCAATCACCACTCACCACTCACCCTCAACACTCACCCTCACCACTCACCCTCACCACTCACCCTCACCACTCAACCTCCCCTCACCACTCACTAATCACCACTCACAATCGCCACTCACAACCGCCCTCACCATTATATTTTTGCCCCAGTCAACGCCGGATATTTCCCATTCGTAGCAGTTTATATCAACTCTATAAGCAACTTATATTAAACAGGAAGCGCGATCCTAAAGTAATTTACAACCTTCGATTAGTCCTTTGTGCGATTCAAAGAATCGATTCCTGGCATGTTGGGGGTTTACATTTTGAATGATAGAGTTTCATTTTCATTGTTATTTTATTTATTTATTTTTTGCAGGAGTTTTTAATTACATTTTTGCCCCGGTCAACGCCGGATATTTCCCGTTCGTAGCAGTTTATATCGACTTTAACCAACTTATAATAAACGGGAATCGTCCGAATCTAAAAGAATCTACAACCTTCGATTCCTTTGCGCGATTCAGAGAATCGATTCTTGGCGCGTCGGGTTTAAAAGTAATTACACAGTTGTTTTTTCATTGGTATGTAATGTTTGAAAGTTTTCATAAGATTTTAAATGTATTTTCCCCCCGGGCAACGCTGGGTATATCGAGTTTATACGACAAATGCGTGCGCATATTTGTAACGGGAATTAAAAATGGCGTCCACCCGGCAGCGAATGCGTCGCTACCCGTTGCCAGGGGCAACCGCCGTCCAATGAAACTGCGTATGGTCCGGCGACACACAGACACACACACAGACAGACAGACAGATTTGCGCTTTTATATATATAGATTTCTATATCTACCTATATAAAAAAGAAAACGTTTCAGGCAAACGATTGGTCGAGTAGAGGTTCTCCCCTAACCGGGTCGCAGTGGTCACTGACGGAGGTGTTTAGTTCATTTTCTCGGGTTTCGAGACTGGTGCTCGCCAAAATCCATCTCTTTCCAGCTGGCATTTTTCCCAGATTAGGTCAACGGGTCGTGCCGAAGTGATTTATTCCCGCTCTCAAACGAGCATCGCACGTGCGCCGAACTTCTCTCGCGCCGTATGTAGCCGGCCGTGCTCATCGGTGGCATCGGTGCTCACCTCCGGCGTGCATCGCTGAGGCCAGTGGTGGAAGTTCCACATTCTCATGGCGAGGGTGCAAGTCTCATCCGTCATTTCGGCCACTGCTGACTTCCCCACAAAAGCGGTACTTTTATTCGGTCAGCATCCAGCGGAATGATGACGACAGACCAAGCCGAATTAAGAGGGAAATAAAAAAATAATCAACGGAATGACTTTTTCCTCGTTCGGTTATCGTTGACGGTGCTGTCACTGTAAAAAAATATAAGTGTGTGTCGTTAAACCCGCCACCACCCGACACAGCCAACTAGTAAGGGTTGTCACGTAAACAGAACGTGGCCAATTCGTCGCTAGTACAACACACCGGTGTGTTGGACAGCCAAGCCACAACATTTACAATCTGACTACATTTTGCAGTCAACTGTGCATCATTATCCTAGGGAGTGGGGCGGAGAGGGGTTGACCCAGACAAAACTAAATTACGGTCTACGGTAAGCCGTCAATTATCCGGGTTAAAGGAGAAAGTTGTTATTTTTTAAACTGGGTGGCCCAGTTAGAATAAAATAAAACACAGGTAAAGCAAAGCAAATGTCAATGAGGCCTTTAAAACATAAATTATATAAAATATTAAAAATAAAACATACTGAAATACAATTCTCACGACGTTTCGGCCACAACGCAAGCAGCCGTCCTCAGGTGAAGAACAGGTCTGTTGGAAAGACAGCGTCTGAATGAAACAGGGCTGTTGGAAAGACAGCGTCTGAATGAGACGCTGTCATTCAGACGTTGTCTTTCCGACAGACCTGTTCTTCACCTGAGGACGGCTGCTTGTGTTGTGGCCGAAACGTCGTGAGAATTATTTTATTATGTTTTATTTTTATTATTTTATTATTTACATTCTACGTGACTTTACCGAAAGAACCAAGAAGATGAATCACTGCAGTCACGAAAGCTTTAAATCGAAAATTAAAGCCGCAGATTTATTTTATTTTTCTATTTTTATTTTACCAGGTAAGGCCCACTGAGCTATATAGCTTTTTTTTTCAAAAGCGACCTGGCCACAAATGATCTCCCAATTAAAATGCCTTATCACGTGGAGATCTATAGCAGCGGCAAAATACTCTAAACGCAAATTTCTAAATGTTGTGGGAAAAAACCTGGAGGACCCGGAGAAAAATCCACTCGACCACAGAGAGACAGATAGGGAATGACAGAACATGAAAACTCCAAATATACAGCAGCAGGCGTCAGGGTCGGGATTGAACCCACGACCTCCTGTACACCAGGCGAGGTAGTTAACATCTCCTAGCCACCGTGATGCTGATGAGAGAGAGAGACACGCAAACTCCAAATATACAGCAGGCGTCAGGGTCTGGATTGAACCCACGACCTCCTATATATCAGGCGAGGTAGTTAACATCTCCCAGGCACCGTGGCGCCCCTGTTTGTAGCATGCAACGTAACTACTCTCCCACACACACACGGCTGCAGGCCCCCTCCCGTCACAGTGTGCGAGTGATTTTGTTCATTCGTCGCCGCAGTGAGTAGTGCCTTGTTAGACGCAACGGCAACTCACCACCACTATCAACCCACCCACACCTCCTGCCTGCCGTCGTCCCGTGTCAAATCTGGCGTGGCAACATTGTCACAGGGCTCACGAATTCACGGAGGGGAAGAAAAAAAGAACCGATTACACCGGGCAACGGGAGCTCTCCCTCGAACTCGTGTCGCCGGGTTCGTAGCGCAACGTAGCGCTAACCGCGACACTACAATGCGTTACGCTTCCACATGCGCGGGTCACGTGACAGATGTGACGTCACAGCTCACTTGCCGTGCAAAAAATATATGCATTATCGAGCTCCCCCACCCCAAAAAAAGTATTTTAAAAAATATATAATTTGTGCATTGTGTACAGTCTGGAAAGTACCCGCATGGCAAATTTTAAGTTTGTTGCGTGTCGGGAAGTACGCTAAACATTTTGAAAGACACGCATAATCACAACTTTGCCTTTTATATTTATGGAGATAAACAAACCCGGTTCCTTCGTCGTGCTTCTCGAAGCTCACTCTGGGGGGGTGGGGGGGGCAAGCTGTGTGAGTTGCAGACTCAGCAGCAAGTGAACTCGAGTGGGCCGGGCGGCTGCTGAAATCGAAGTGTCAACTTCTGGCCGAGAATCTCTGCGTCTCACTCAAGGGGGGGGGGGGGGGGGGCACAGCGACACCGCCACGCCGTCTTGCCGAGCACCCCGCTGTGCTGTTACGCTCCGCCAACGCGTCCAGGACGCGGACTCTGCAACTCCGCGTCGCGTCTCCGCGTGTAACGACACGCGCATCTTAATCCGTCTCTGCAGCCCCGCTGCGAGCGGGCAAGCCGCACGGGTTTCTCACGGACTTCTAGATTTGAAGCTTTCGTGACTGCAAGGATTCATATTTTTATGTTTTTTCGGTAAAGTCACGTAGGTAAAAAAGTAAAATTAATAAAAGTAAAATTGAAATAAAATAAAAATCACGACGTTTCGGAGGCTACACAAGCTTCCGTCTTCAGGTGCTGTGACGGTTCCACCTGAAGACGGAAGCTTGTGTTGCCTCCGAAACGTCGTGATTTTTATTTTATTTTACTTTTATTAATTTTATTTTTCTACCTACGTTTCTCACGGACCCCTCGCGTGCTGTTTGGCTGCACGTCCAAAAACGTCGAACGCTGAACGGAACGAGCGAGGGGCTCGATCTGCCCGCGTGCCATCGTGCGCTCTCATTCGGCGCTCGTTCATCCACCGTGCACACGCGAAGCAAAACGACGCAAAGCCCATATCCACGTAGCCGCAATCGATGTTTGCAGCGTCGGTTTTTTTTGCCACTTGCCTGCGAAGATTTTGCAAGGAGGCTGCTGCTGCTGCTGAGCCTTTAGCAGTTTCTGGCGATTGTCTGAACGGAGCGTGGGCCATCTCGCAGGAAAGTGGTTCTTCTTGTTAGCCTGGGATGTACGCGTTCACTGGGGGTGTGAGATGCCCTTCCTGGGGGTGCGAGACACGGCCAGACTTTTATTTTATTTTCGAAAGTAAATCATCGAACGCACAAATTAAGCACGGGGTCACGTAAGTTACGACTTACTTTGTTTCATCAAAACCTCGACATGTTTATTAACTTTTGATTTAAAGCTTTCGTGACTGCAGGGATTCATATTCTTGGTTCTTTCGGTAAAGTCACGTAGAAGGGAAGTAATAAAATAATATAAATATGAAACAATAACAATTCTTACGACGTTTCGACTGCAACACAAGCAATCATCATCAGGTGCGAAATCCACAGCAAGAAAAAAAAATATTCAAATTTTCTTGCTGTGGATTTCACACCTGATGATGATTGCTTGTGTTGCAGTCTACGTGACTTTACCGAAAGAACCAAGAATACGTTTATTAACATTGTACATTTTTGTAACGATAGAAAACCAAAGGGGTCTAAAGGCTGCAGTGAAGGTTAAGACCCACTGGGCTAGGAGGTCAACTCAGCCTCAAGTGAGCACAGCACCTGGTGCGGTGTAGAAAAAAACAACCCATCAGCATTAGGGAGACAAAGGCGGTCGAGCGTGGTTACTGTGCCGTGGCGGCCTTCATAGCTGCTGCTGCTACCCGCTCGCAGCACTTGCCCCAACAGTCCGTTAAAGGCTACACGGGCGGGAAGGGATCTTTGCCGTTGCCTTTGGAGCTGCCACTGCCCCTGACATTTGTGCGGTGCGTGGCAAATTGAGAATTGTGTCGCTCCCCGTTCGTGATGGATGGGGGGGGGCCCCCCACCCGCGCTGATGAAAATTCACGAATTGCGAGGTGATGTCGCGAAATCTTCCCCTTGAGACGCGTTTTCCGTGTTTTGTTTAAATTGCGAAGCAGATTCGCACGGAATCTAGCTTTGTCGTTTGTTTTCAATGGTTTGTTGTTGTTGTTGCTGCTGTGGTTATCATCTCTGACACGTGCTGTGATGGGAGAACTCGTGTTTTTTTTTAACTAACGATCGGCCTCTTGATTGCACGAAGCAGCGAACGCGAGCAGACGCTACATCAGACGTTCTCTATGAGACACTCTCTATCTGACACACTCTATGAGACGCTATCAGACACTGTTAAACACGCTATCAGACATTGTTACGCACTCTCGCAGACGCTACATCAGACGCTTTCTATCAGACACACTCTGTCAGATGCAATCAGACTGTCACACACACTAGCAGACACTATACCGGGCACTGTCACACACGCTAGCAGACGCTACATCATACACTCTCTGAGACACTCTATCAGACAGTCAGACACTTTGTCAGAAACGCTATCGGGCACAATCAGACAATCTACCAGACACACTTTCAGACACTCTATTAGACACATTATGAGACCCTCTATCATACACTATTAAACACACTATCAGACACTCCATCAGATACACTATCAGGCACACTATCAGATACTCAGCACTGAAGACATTAGGCGATCTAAAAAGACAAACCCCTGCTACTTCGTGCATATTTATTTGTTCTGAGGCACTCCCAATGCTTAAACCTGGCACCCGAAACGCAGGCCAGGGCTGATGTGATCCTAATGTCATTGATATTCCCCGTAACGTCCGCAGGCGAATTCAGGGCCCACGGCAAATGCCACGGGGTGGGAAGGGGAGGGAGGGGAGGGGAGGGCTGCTGATGCGTCCGTATTATGCAGAGCTCTTTGCGAATGAATTATGAATTATTGAGCGGGCGAAAATGTAATGCCCGCGTCTGACAACAACAAAAAGAATGGGAACCGTACGTTCCGAGTTTTTTTTTATTTCACCTCCCGCATTTTCCCGTGCTAACCGTGCCGGCATTTCCCTAACCAGCCACCCCCTCCTTCTCCCCAGGGCCGTATTATCTGATGGTCGCAGTGGCTTCCCGTGATTCGCATAGGGAAATTAAGGGCGGCGTTGTTTGAGTGTTCACGTGTTAAGACATAGGTCTTCATGAGTGGCCGACTGTGATTCTCATAGGGAGATTAAGCGCGGTGTTGTTGTGTGTGCACGTGTTCAGTCACAGGTCTTCATGAGGGGCCGACTGTGATTCTCATAGGGAGATTAAGCGCGGTGTTGTTGTGTGTGCACGTGTTCAGTCACAGGTCTTCATGAGGGGCCGACTGTGATTCTCATAGGGAGATTAAGCGTGGTGTCGTTGTGTGTGCACGTGTTAAGTCATAGGTCTTCATGAGTGGCCGACTGTGATTCTCATAGGGAGATTAAGCGTGGTGTTGTTTGTGTGCACGTGTTAAGACATAGGTCTTCATGAGTGGCCGACTGTGATTCTCATAGGGAAATTAAGCGTGGTGTTGTTTTTTTTAACCTGTCAATACCGAATTGTCAACGACTCCTGGAAGCTGAAATTGACCTTTCTCTGGAATTTAAACTCATAGGGACCCTCCAAAGAAAATCAACACAAAGGGAGAGAGACTAAACAAATCTGATGTACATTTCCCTTACCCACTGGGATTTGAATGACATTCGCTGAGGGTCTGTGATCCTTTTTTTTTGGCATAAAACAAAATGTCACGTCAAAATATCAGCTGCGCTGGTCCGTTTCGTGTTTTTTGGGTTAGCAAGTTTGGCAACATCAGATGTCGCACTTTTGTAGGAAGTGCCACCAATTGTGCCATGCCCGCCGCTGTTGTTATATGCTCACGTTACACTTAGAGCAGTGGCTCTTAGCCTGGGGTGCACGCCATCCACGTGGGCTGCGAGATGCGCCTTTCTGGAGGTGTGCGACACACGGACAGATTTTTTTCTAGACGGTAAATCATCGAAAACACAAATCAAGCACAGGGCACGTAACAACAGCTTACTCTCTTCCATCAAAACTACGTATTTTTTAACATTAAAAAAAATTAACGATTGAAAACCAAAAGGGTGCAAGGCTGCAGTAAAGGGTAAGAACCGCTGGTTTAGATCAAACGGAGTGAAAAAACAAATAACAACAACAGACTGGACCCACAAAAACAAAAACAATCGGCCACGTGATAATTGGTAAGTCGTCGCTTACTTCACCCTAGCCGCCTCTCCTCTCTACTCCCGCGTGTGTCTGTGTGGGACGAAGGCTGCCCCCCCCCCCGCTTTCGTTGATGATTTGCAGGGTTCGTGTCATGCGCCACGGGCACGCGGTTGCTTCCAGTTGCTTTTGCCGGCCCGGAGAGCGAGGGTGGGTAGCTGTTGTATTAGTGGGGGTGCGCTCCAGATGCATGCAGCCATGTGGTGGGTCCATCCCTGCTTCTTCCCCCCACCCCCACCAACGAAACAAAGACGGTGGTCAACGCGTCGCGCGGCGCTTTCGGATGCGCTTCTTGCGGCCGTCTGGAACGCTCTCTTCCCTTCCGATGGCAGGAAGCTACTGGGAGCTTTGCACTTTTAAAGTCATCTAGAATGACAAAGGAATCTCTAAGAACGGCTCTTTTTGTCTTTGAGTTTGTTGTCATTTTCCCCGCACCTCCTCCGATTCGCACGGTCGGCTACGTACGGCGCTGAAGAAGTTCATCTTACATACTCTCCGGTTCTTTCGGTAAAAGTCACGTAGATGGAAAAAATAATAAAAGAACCTGGTTGTTAAGCTGGGCGAGTGCACTTGGCAGTCTATAATGTAGACTGTAGCCTGGTTATTAAGCTGGGTGAGTGTACTGACAGTCTATAATGTAGACTGTAGCCTGGTTATTAAGCTGGGTGAGTGTTACTGACAGTCTATAATGTAGACTGTAGCCTGGTTATTAAGCTGGGTGAGCGTACTGGCAGTCTATAATGTAGACTGTAGCCTGGTTGTTAACCTCGGTGAGCGTACTGGCAGTCTATGATGTAGACTGTAGCCTGGTTTTTTTCGATTTAAAGCTTTCGTGACTGCAGGGATTCATCTTCTTGGTTCTTTCGGTAAAGTCACGTAGAAGGGAAGTAATAAAATAATAAAAATAAAAGCCTGGTTCTTAACCTCGGTGAGCGTACTGGCAGTCGATAATGTAGACTGTAGCCTGGTTATTAAGCTGGGTGAGTGTACTGACAGCCTATAATGTAGACTGTAGCAATGGTTCTTAACCTGAGTGAGCGTACTGGCAGTCTATAATGTAGACTGTAGCCTGGTTTTTAACCTCAGGGAGCGTACTGGCAGTCTTTAATGTTGACTGTAGCCCGGTTGTTTTTGTTATTTATGGTTGTTTACGACTGCGAAACGTAGCAGCATCTCAGTTCACGATTGCTTTAACCAATTGTTGACTTTGCGAAGGCGTTGCTGCTTAATTGTAGTGCAGTCTTGTTTCATTATTTATGTGCGTGTAACCCGCGACATTCTCTTATATATAAATTTTTAAAAATATATTTCCCGCGTAACAAATGTCCCGCAGTGAAACCAGTGACATTTAAGATTCGTGCAGCGATTGACACCGCCACCTTGTGGCTCAGTCTGATCTCAGGAAATCTTGCAGAGACACACGGGGAGGGGGCCTGGGATGAGTTTGACATCCTGCTGGACGTGTGTGATGATGGGGGTGTGGTCGGGGTGATTAGAGGCGCAGCGGTTAGCGCTACGCTGCGCGACGAACACGGCGACCCGAGTTCAAAGTTCAAAGTTTATTTATTTGGTATAGCCCTGTGAGCCATCCGGCTCTTGAATCGGGTGCAACCGCAACAAACAAAAAACAAAAACATGAACAAGAAAACATCTTAAAGTGACTATGTGCAAACAGAAAATCCAAGAAAAGACGGCAAAATATTGCAGAAAAATCACCGTACACCAACCCTGTGCAAATATCCCAGTGGGATGCAAGTCAAACAACAACAACAACCACAAGACAACTTAGATTAAGGCCATCAGTCTCACGACCGATAACAGTGGCGAATATTTGAACCAGTGTGGTGCGTAAAATATCGCCACTGCGGAAACGATTCCAAAGAATCTTTGGAAATCGAGGACAGATGGGGGCCACAGTTGTAGCAACAGCAACAGTAGCTGCAGCAGCTGCAGCAGCTGCAGCAGCAGCAGAGTTCAGTACTCTGGTCAGCTCCTGCCTCCATGTCTGTGTGCATACTTGTCTTTGTAGGCACGCCAACATCAGTGACTGTTACTGAATCAGCAATGGGCCTCCCCTAGGTCTACTCAGCCTCAAATGAGTACCTGGTGCGATGTGTAAATATCGCCACTGGGGAGACAAAGGCGGTCGTCGGGGGTGGTGCTGGCCACCCCACCCCCTCGTGTACCGTTCCGCCTTCATAGATGCTCGCTAACAGCACTTGCCCCTGCAGTCTGTCAAGGCTATACGGGGGATCTTTGTCTTTATCTTTGTGTGAGATGCGCCGCTGCTCACTCGCTGGCTGGCTGGTTGCCCCTGCCGTAATTTTTACGGCAGCACCCGCTTTTGTTTTATTGGCAGCTCTCGAAAAAGTGAATCACTCATAAACTGATAATAATGGATGAAGACCGCTTGTGTTGCGATCGAAACGTCGTGGGTTTTTTGCTTTTATTTTTAATTTATTTTTAATTTTAATTTTATTTATATATTCTATCTACGTGACTTTAGCGAAAGAACCAAAGAATGTGAGTTCCTGCAGTCACGAAAGTTTTAAGTCAAAATTCGGTGGCATCGCAATGTGGAAGGGGCCCCAGGCCGCCCACCGAGCCCAACGCCGTGGTATGTCCACAGCTCCTCCACCAGGGGGCGCATTGCAACGGGGCCTGCTAGTTGCAGGGTTGGTGGTGGTGGTGGGTGGTGGTGGGTGATGGTGGTGGGTGGGTTGGTGGTGGTGGTGGGTGGTGGGTGATGGTGGTGGGTGGGTTTGTGGTGGTGGTGGGTGGTGGTGGTGGTGGGTGGGTGGTGGTGGGTGGTGGTGGGTGGATGGTGGTGGGTGGTGGTGGGTAATGGCGGTGGGTGATGGTGGGTGAGTGGTGGTGGGTGGGTGGTGGTGGTGGGTGGTGGTGGGTGATGGTGGTGGGTAATGTTGGTGGGTGGTGGTGGTGGGTGGGTTTGTGGTGGGTGGTGGTGGGTGGATGGTGGTGGGTGATGGTGGTAGGTGGTGGGTGGTGGATGGGTGGTGGGTGGGTGGGGCGAGCGGTGGCGCAGCGGTTAGCACGCTGCGCTACGTAACCTGGCGCTACGAACTCCCCGGGGCCCCCCCCCCCACACGAAGTTCGATTCCCGCTCATGGCCAAGAACGGATCCTGGGTTCGTCCCCTGGGTGGACTCGGCCTAAAATTGACTACCCCCGTGCGGTGCGTGAACACAGAAGCAAATTACGAATCTTACGCGTTTGGCTGCGGAAACCCAAGTGTTAGAATCGGTTGATTCTTGTTATTTTTAATCTTGATTTGAAGCTTTCGTGACTGCAGGAATCCATACTCTTTGTTTCTTTCGGTAAAGTCACGTAGGTAGAAATAAAATATAATAAATCACGACGTTTCGAACACAACATGAGCGCCCGTCTTCAGGTGAACGGCTCAACAAGGATGGAACCCCCCTCTCCTGCCCCCCAGCAAATTAAGGGTAAGGGCCGTCCATAAATGACGTCACGCACCTGGGGGGGGGTCAGACATTTGTGACGATGTGTAACGAGGGGGGGGGGGGTCTGAGAAATGTGACGTCACATCAAAATGCGCCGTCACATCAAAATGCGCAACTTTAAATAAATATAGACAACACTTTCTACTTAATGAAATATACTTTTTAATAAATGTTTTCTCTTACAACATCAGAGTGCAGCGCCACATTAAATACGCACTACAATGACAATAGTTTAAAGCGATTTGAAGCATGTTTTAAATTTTTTTGGGGGGGGGGCAGAGCTTTGTGACGTCATATTTGAGAGGGGGTCTGACTTTTTGTGACGCTATGTGACGAGGGGGGGGGGGGGGTCGAAAATCGTCCAAAATCGCGTGACGTCATTTATGGACGGCCCCTAAGCATGAAAAATAAGAATAGGTTTTACCCCTTCATGCCAATAAAACAGGATGTAATTAGACATTCAAGGCACCAACTGGATACCTTTTTGCAAGGCCTCGCCGCAGGGCTAGACCAGAGAACATTGCCAAAAGGCGACAGGACAAGGACAATGCCACACGTATCAGAGCATTGATAGCTCGGGGCGAGCAGCTGTATCATGGGATACATTTTTGGCCAGTGTCGGATTATCCTAGTAGCAAACGTAGCTACATATGTAGTAGTAGCTACTACATGTGTAGTAGCTACTACTACACATGTAGTAGTTACTACTACACATGTAATAGTAACTACGCGCCCCGCACTTTCAAGGGCTCCGCGCTAAATGCGTTCAAGCTATCAATTCGGGTTCGGTGATTCTGCACTTGCTCTATTACTATAGTACTATACCACCTTCAACTTTTACGAACGACTGGGTGTTTAAGGTTAGCGAGTTGTCGTATTATCTGGCTTTACAGCAAATAAAAAAAAACAATTACTCTACAATGCAAGTTAAAATGTGTTCTAATATTTACGTTTTTTTTTAATTGAGGGCCCCTTTATAACATATGCTACAGGCCCTGCACTAGCTTAATCCAGCACTGTTTTTGGCCAGTTTCAAAAGTATGAAAAATAACAATAGGTGTTTACCCTTTCTGGCAAACTAAAACATATTCTTATTTTTCATACTTTGATAATGGCAAAAAATCCCATGCTGTTCATTATTATTACTACATAATAGATGTGTTTTGGGTTAGATCGCGTAAATATATAAATGTGTCGTTGAAACCCGCCACCACCTGACACAGCCAACTAGTAAGGGTTGTCACGTAAACAGAACGTGGCCAATTCGTCACTAGTACAGCGCGCCGGTGTGATTAATACTGCGACTACTGCTATCATGGAAGGAAACCGCGTCTTTGGGTTTCTAAGCGAGAGAGGTCTGCCTGCATAGGGGGGGGGGGGAGACACAACACAATGAATATACAACATTCAAACGAGGCGTTTGGCGCTCAAGGGATGTAATGTTTATCGACAAGATCCGCCTTTGTCGTGTGATGTCCCCTCTCCGCTTTCTCTCTCACCCCTGGGTTAATGAGAAAGGCTCATGCCGATGCCCATCGCTTAATTGAAGTAATATTTGCATTTCGTGCAGCTCCCCTTCGGCGGTTGCTCAAAGATTTTGTAGATGTCTGTGCGCGTGTGTATCTTGAACTTCTTTCTCACCGTACGTAGCCAACCGTGCAAATGGGAGGTGCGGGGGAAAAGGACGGCTAACAAAACAAACAAACCCCAAAAAGCAGTTCGAAAGAAATGATTTTGTCAATCTAAATATTTAAAAGTGGGAAGGAAGATAGCGTTCCAGACGGCCGCAGAAGGGCACCTGAAAGTGCCGCCCAATGCTGTGACCACCGTCGTCTTTGTTCGATGGCTGAGCAGCCAAATGCCGCTGCTGCTGCTGCTGCAAAGATGGCCTGAAGAGCCCGCGGGACGCACTTCGTGAGCGTCGTCGCCGTCGCGAAACGCGAGGCCGCTCCCGTACTTCGCACGCGGCGGTGACATTTTTTTACTCGCTAGCAGCACTTGCCCCCAACAGTCTGTTAAGGCTACACGGGGGATCTTTGTCTTTTGTGCGCGAGTGTTTTGCGTGTACGAGGAGCGTAGCGGTCAGCGCGCTGCGCTCCGCTACGAACCCAGTGACGATTATCTGGACCGCACCTGGGTATCCCCTAGGTCGACTCAGCCTCAAATGACTACCTGGTGGTGTGTGTAATAAACATCGCCACTAGGGAGACAAAGGCGGCCCGGCGTGGTGCTGCCCACCCACCCCCCTCGTGTGCCGTGCGGGCCTTCATCGGTGCTACTCGCGCACAGCACTTGCCCCAACAGGCTGTGTGAGTCTACACGGGTGATCTTTGTCTGTTTGTGTGTGTGTGTGAGAGAGAGAGAGAGACAGAGTGGCCAGGTCTCGCTTTGAAACCCCTTAAATCAAACGCGAGCACGTGGACAGGAGGAGGCAATGACCATTCGACCCCGAACCCCCCGCCGGCATGCGTGCACGCCGCTGTGATGTTGAATTTCAATTGCGCCCTCCAGCCAGCCAAGTCAAGCCAGCCTTGTGCGCTCATTTAGGGCACGCGGCGCGGGTATTCTTAACCACCGAGCCACGATCGGAGTCACAGGTACACGGCAGCAATTTAGGGGCCGTCCATAAATGACGTCACGCGATTTTGGACGATTTTTGACCCCCCCCCTCCCCCTCCCTTCGTCACACGGCGTCACAAAACGTCAGACCCCCCCCCTCAAATATGACGTCACAAAGCTCTGCCCCCCCCCCCCAAAATAAAACATGCTTCAAATCGCTTTAAACTATTGTCATTGTAGTGCGTATTTAATGTGGCGCTGCACTCTGATGTTGTAGGAGAAAACATTATTAAAAAGTCTATTTAATTAAGTAGAAACGTGTTGTCTATATTTATTTAAAGTTGCGCATTTTGATGTGACGTCACATTTCTCAAACCCCCCCCCCCTCGTCACACATCGTCACAAATGTCTGAACCCCCCCTAGGTGCGTGACGTCATTTATGGACGGCCCCTTACTACTATAATGGGCCAAGAATGTCTGTGTGTCCCGTGCGTGACGTCACTCCACGTCGACCAGCCCCCCTAATTTATAATCATGAACAGGTGACGTCACTCCACATGGACCCCCTTCCCCCTCGTTAATAATCATGAGCAAGTGACGTCACTCCACATGTAGCACCCCCCTCCATTAATAATCATGACCGGGTGACGTCACTCCACATCGAACAGCCTCCCTCATTAATAATCATGAGCAGGTGACGTCTTCCAAATGGACACCCCCCCCCCAATTAATAATAATTAGCGGGTGACGTCACTCCACATGGGGGGGGGGGGGCGAGGCGCCTCCTCCCCCCTCCTCAGCGTCAACTCACTACAAAGGCAGAACCCTCACGTCACGTGGTCTCCGTCACGCTGCTGTTGAGACATCAAAGTAAAAAGGACGTCGTGATGAACAAGGGATTATAACCTTTAAATTACATAAGTCCGTGTCACCGCGCCCTTACAAATTGCACACAAATGGACGGAATGAATATCACGTCACACTCTGCTTTTCGCTTGCAAGTTTCAGATTTACTGAAACACACACGTCCTTGGACGGGCAAAAGGCGAGTGGCAAATAATAATACGAATTCGAGTCCGTCATGACCTCTGCCGTCCGTGAAATAAGTACCGCTTACTTTGTGGGAAGCGGCGATTGGTCATTTAGTTATTTTCAGTGGTTATTGTTCATGTGGTTATCTAGTTCTTTTTTGCGGTTATTTATTGGTAATTTTTTGTGGATATTTAATATTTTTTCGTGGTTATTTAGTTATTTGTATTGATTATTTAGTGTTAAAAAATGTAGTGGTTATTGAGTTATTTGACTAGTTATTTCTGTGATTATTTAGTGGTTATTCTTAAGAGGTTATTTAGTGGTTATTTAATTATCTTTAGTGGGTATGTAGTCGGTTATTTTGTAGTGGTTATTTAGTTATTTTTCTAGTGGTTATTTAGTGGTTATTTTAGTGGTTATTTCGTTATTTTAGTGGTTATGCAGTGGTTATTTTTGTGGCTATTTAGTAATTTTTCTAGTGGATCTTTTATCTAGTGGTTATTTAGTTGTAATTTTTTTTGGTTAGTGGTTATATTTTACGAGGTGGCCACAGGTGGTGGTGTCATGGGCCTCGACCCCCAATCGGCCGTCCAAGACTTTCCTGCGTGACCCGCGGCGTTCGTTTATCTTCGTTTGTGCCTTCAAGCAGCCTCCACCACCACCACCACCACGGCCTGCTCGGCATGGGGAGGCCCTCATCCAGCAGTGGAGCCACAGGAAGCCTGCGAATTGCGCATTTTGCCTAGTGAGCGCGTGCGGATGGTTTTGTTTAATCCACTTAACCCGGGGATAGATGCTGTACGAGACTGGTGTTTACAGTGTGTAAAGTACTGTTTTACTGGTAGGAACCTCCTGGTTCCACCAGCCCACAGGGGATTATTGTGTCCGTCCGTCGTGCATACAAACATGGGAGGGGCTGGGTGGAGAGGGGAGGGTGGGGAGGGGCTGGTTGGGGAGGGGAGGGTGGGGAGGGGCTGGGTGGGGAGGGTGGGGCTGGGTGGGGGGTGGGAGGGGTGGGGCTGGGTGGGGAGGGGCTGGTCACCCCGTGGTGCCCTTATAAAACTCAACGTTTAACCTACTCACGCCGGCTTGTGCCCGCCCTTCACAGTCGGGCATATCTGCGGAATACACCACGCCGCCGTTGACCCTGGCCATTGACCGAGCAACCCAACGTTCCTACCAGCTCCCTCCGCAGGAAAGTGTTCTTAATGTGACACCTCTGTAATGTGTGCACGTTGCTTGTCATCATTGGCAGCCGTGATCACTCCACTGCTGGATGAAGGCCTCCCACGAGCTCTGGCCGTCTCTCGTGACGTACGTCTGTACGCACGTTGAACTTCTTTCGCACCGTACGTAGCCAACCGTGCTTATCGGAGGTGCGGGGGTTAAGGACAACAAACTAACGCACAAACAGCAGTGCTAAAGAGATGAGTTTGTCAATATAGAAGACTTGAAAAGTGCATAGCCCCCAGTGGTTTCCGAACATCGGAAGGAAGAGCGTTCCAGACGGGCACCGATGCGCATCTGAAAGCGCCACGCGACGGCCGCTGCCGTCGTCCGACGGTTATCCAAAAGCCGCTGCGAGGATGAACGGAATTTCCCGAGTGGTTTATGCTCCTTGAGGAGATGGGCGAGGTATTGTGCTTCACACGTGCGGCAAGCATCACGCCTTCCATCCATCATGTGTCCTGCCCGAGCCTGCTGACTTTTAATTTAGTTTTTAAAGTGCATAGCTCCAGCGGCTTCCTAATAGCTGAAAGAAGAGTGTTCCAGGCTGGCCGCAGAAGCGCGTCTCGAAGCGTCGCGCGAAGCGGTGACCACCACCGCCTTTGTTCGACGGCTGAGCCAATAGCCGCCGCTGCTGCTGCTGCTGCTTTCTGTGATAAACGAGCTTTGTGGCTCATCGGATTTCGCCTCCAGCCTGAATAAAGATTTACGATTCTGTTCAACAATCGTTGGGTGCGTGCTCGAGTGTGGAACGCGCGAGCTTGTGCTTGAATGGGGAGGGGGTGCCGTGGTGGCTGGGAGATGTTAACTATCTCGCCTGGTATGCAGGAAGTCGTGGGTTCGATCCCAACCCTGCTGTATATTTGGAGTTTGTGTGTCTCTCTCTCTCATCATCATCACGGTGGCTAGGAGATGTTAACTACCTCGCCTGGTGTACAGGAGGTCGTGGGTCGATCCGACCCTGACGCCTGCTGCTGTATATTTGGAGTTTGTGTGTCTCTCTCTCTCTCATCATCATCACGGTGGCTAGGAGATGTTAACTCCCTCGCCTGGTGTACAGGAGGTCGTGGGTCGATCCGACCCTGACGCCTGCTGCTGTATATTTGGAGTTTCGCGCGATGATGGTTGATGCTCTTTGACGAGATCGGCGAGGTATCGTGGTTCATTTGTGGCAAGAAAGCGCTTTTTGTTTGTGTGTGTCGAGTGACTGCAGCCGTACAGCATGTTCGCTCGGCAAATCGGAAGCCACTTTCCTGTAGGAAAATAAAAAATAAAAAGCGTTTTGTGCAGCGATGATGGCTTGCTAGACCACGCTAGCCTTAAAGATGCGCTTGCGAACGGACACAGGGAGACAGAGAGAGAGAAATAAATGAGGACTTATGCACGAAGCAAGGCACGAGAGAGACAAACAGAGACGCAGGTAAATACGGACACAGGCGAAACGGGGTCACGCGACGCACCACGCTATCCGCCCATGGATAGGATTCAGATACTCGTCACCGACGCTGACCGCTTGCGGGAATCGTTCTCGGGTCTTCGCGCGCGCGGGATTTATCTGCAGAGAGAGAGAGGGACAAGCGCGGACACGTGGACTGTAATGCGCCGTGAGCGTGCCTATTGGATGTGAGACGTGTCTTCGTTTTAATTTTTCTGAGAGTGAGTTACCTAAGCCTAATTCTAGATTTGAAGCTTTCGTCACTGCAAGGATTCATACTCTTAGGTTTTTTCGGTAAAGTCACGTAGGTAAAAAATAAAATTAAAAGTTAATAAAAGTAATAATGGAAATAAAATAAAATAATAAATCACGACGTTTCGGAGGCAACGCAAGTCTCCGTCATCAGGTGGGACCGTCACAGCTAAAATTACTGCATCAAGTGAGGACAATTCCAAAGGACCAGCCCTTAAATACAAGTTAAGGGAGGAGGGGCTTATCTGAATGTGGTAACCAGGGAATGGAACGTGGGGGTGGTGAGCGGGGCTACAAGAGAAATTGGTCAACGTCGTCAATGTGCAAGAAAACAATCGGTGTACCTCGACCTAAACCGATGTTGGTTGAAAATCCAAATACAAAAAATTAACCCGTAAAAGCAAAGTTTTTCACTATAAATCCTTTATATGCGTGGCGGCTAGAGTCCTCTCGTCCTCTGGCTTGAGATGGCTGCCACCTATGGGTCAGATGATTGTCTGCCAGCATTAAGCAATTGGTAATTAAATATTTAATTGTTTTTCCCTAAACAGTGTAAAATTTTAGAAAAAAAATTTCACGAAAATAAATTGTCACGCACAACGAGTTTGTGGAAAATGTCAGCTCGATTGGATCACGGGAAGTGGGTTAAAAAACGACCGAAAGATTTGCACGGTCATAAGCAAGCAAGCACGCAAGCAAGCAAGCGAACTTAATATAAAGGATTTAATAAGTATAACCCGTAAAAACAAAGTTTTTCACTATAAATCCTTTATATGCGTGGCAGCGAACTTAATATAAAGGATTTAAAAATATATTCGCCTGTGGAGGACGCGGGGATCGATCCCGCGACCTTTGGCATGGGAAGCGAGGGCGCTACCAACTGCGCTACTCCGCCACGGCCTGTGGAGGGGTTACGCTCTGGGCTCTTACACTCTGACGTTCAGCCAAAGCCATGAATGCGTTCTATTTGATCATATGTAAAATCTATTTTTTTTGCCTAAAAAGTGTAAAATTTTGGGAATTTTTTTTCACGAACAATAATTGTCTGGCACAACGAGTCTGTGTGGAAAATGTCAGCTCGATTGGATCACGGGAAGTGGGTTAAAAAACGACCGAAAGATTTGCACGGTCCTAAGCAAGCAAGCAAGCACGCAAGCAAGCAAGCACGCGAACTTAATATAAAGGAATTAAAAAAGCAGTACTGTTAAACGCTGGGGATGTCAACACTTACCTAAGCCTGCCGCGTTACGGGGGATCTCCCCACCAACGCGGCCGCTCAGCGGCAGGGTTGTCATCAGCATGCGCGATGATCTGTCACTCGACGCGTGATGCTGTGCACGTTCGAAGCGCAATGGCCTCTCCGGTTGCCGGGTTGGCGGTGGCTTTTTTTTTTTGTGAGCGGGTCCGCGATCGTGTAAATGTCATCCGATCCTCGCGGCGAATGCGAGGCGAGAGATTCATCGCGACGGCACGGTGCAAACTAAACGATTCAACTGCAAACATTTATTTTATCTCACCAGGTAAAGCCCACTGAGCTGTACAGCTCCTCTTTCAGAAGCGACCTGGCCACAAATGATGGCTCAACGAAGTGGCCCCGTCATTTGTAAATTGATATCAGCTGTTGAGACCTAGAAGGTCAAAAATGGTCCAATTTGTTTTCTTAAACGGATGCTGACACTAGGCAACGAAACAATGTTTTTTTATATTTTACCAGGTAAAGCTCACTGAGCAATACAACTTTATTTTAAGAAGCGACCCGGCCATTACAAATGAGAGCTCAACTAAGTGGCTTATCACCTGGAAATTTACAAGCAGCAGCGAAATAATCCGAATAATGTAAATAATCGAAACGCGCGACGTTGATTCTAAATGTGGAGGGGGAAAACCAGAGGACCCGGAGAAAAATCCACGCGACCACGGGGGCAGATAGAGACATGCACAAACTCCAAATATACAGCAGGCATCAGGGTCGAAATCAAACCCACGACCTCCTGTATACCAGGGGAGGTAGTTAACATCTCCTAGCCACCGCAGCGCCCAACGTGAAGATAGAGTAATTCATCTTGTTTGGGTAAAAACATACTACGAACTAAAATCTTTTATTTACCAGGCAAAGCCCACTGAGCTTTTATGTATTTTTTTTTAATAGGCGACCTCTGCCATCGAAGCGGATGATTATCATCACATGTGGTCATTAAATCATTTCTAGTCGTAGACAAATAATCGAAACGCGTGTCTGAATGTGGAGGTGCAAAACCACTGGTGGAACCCGGAGTACAATCCACGTGGTCACCACGGGGAGAGGGAGGGAGAGAACACGCGGGATCGAACCCACGACATTCCTGCGTACCGGACGAGGGAGTCAACCCATCGCTACAGCATTTCCCCAAAATAGGCCTGGGACCACGCGTTGAAGGGATTTATCAGGAGTTGTTCCGGGACGGGATCTTCCCAGGGGGTCAATGTTTTGGCACGGTGTTGTGCACCGTCCAAAAATGTTTTAAAAACTGTGAAATCTTGGCGCTATGACTCATCACCGTCCATCTTAAGGGGGTGTTTTCTTTTTTTTTCTCGAGATTTCCTCTCTCGCTCTCTCCTCGCGTCTCTCCCACCCCCCCCCCCAGGGTCATTAATAATTTCAAGACAAAGCTATCGCTTTCAAAACGTTTCCCGTCTACACGAAGCCCTCTCGCTCACTCGCTGTCGCGCCCTCCAATCTGCTTCCCCGCCTGACGTGACCCCAGAAGCTGCCGTTTCTGGGACGCGGAATGACACGATCTGAGCGCATCATTATGTCGCAACGCTCCCCCTCTGTCAGTCCGAGCGGGTTCGAGGTTTTGGCCAACGGTGACCGATAAATCTTCTCCTTAAATCGCGTGAATGTATACGTGCCGTTAAACCCCTCCACCACACGCCACGTAGACAAAAAGGTGAGAATTCTAGATTTGAAGCTTTTGTGACTGCAAGGATTCATATTCTTAGGTTTTTTCGGTAAAGTCACGTAGATAAAAAATAAAAATTAATAAAAAAAAATATTCAGGGCCCACCTTGGCTCCTCCCACCCTCGACCAGTATATATACAAGGACTGTTTTCTTGGAATTTCTCTTCCTTGATACAGCTATCGTGCTGTGACGGTTCCACCTGAAAACGGAAGCTTGTGTTGCCTCCGAAACTTCGTGATTTTTATTTGATTTGTATTTTACTTTTATAAATTTTAATTTTTTATCTACGTGACTTTACCGAAAAAAACCTAAAAAGGTGAGAATCAATTACGACGTGATGACACCACTTTTCCGTTATTTAAGACGGCGGACAGGAAGACCTCTTGACAATTCTAGATTTGAAGCTTTCGTGACTGCAAGGATGCATACTCTTAGGTTTTTTTCGGTAAAGTCACGTAGGTAAAAATAGAAAATAAATAATAAAATATAATAGAAATAATAATAGAAATAAAATAATACATCACGACGTTTCGGAGGCAACACAAGTCTCTGTCATCAGGTGGGACCGTCACAGCTGAATTTACTGTATTAAGTGAGCTAAAAATCCAAGAGGCAAGCCTTTAAATACAAGTTAATACAAGTCTTGACAATTCCAAAAAAAGTTGCTGTGATCACCAGCGAAAGCCACCGCGTTCGCCAATCGCCAGCGAATGTGGTGGGTTTACTCTGCAGCACACAACCGGTTGTGCTGAAGTAGCAACTCATCATCACGTTTTGTTAACGTGACAAACCTTACTAATTGGCTGCGGAGGGGTTTAATTGACGCATTCGATCTAACCGTGAAAAAAACCCCTGAAATTCGGATTCTATTAGAATCATCTCTTCTAGATTTGAAGCTTTCGTGACTGCAAGGATTCATACTCATAGGTTTTTTCCGTATATACGGGGTAGTATTTCTTGTGATCTCTCATTTACTTGATACAGCTGTCGTGGCTGTGACGGTTCCACCTGAAGACGGAGGCTTGTGTTGCTTCTGAAACGTCGTGAATTTTTTAATTTGTTTTATTTTAATTTTATTAATTTACATTTTTTACCTACGTGACTTTACCGAAAAAACCTAAGAGTATAATCATCTCCTCGCCGGTGGCTTTAAAACCCCGTTTTTTTTCCACGACCGAATTTGACATCCACGCGCGCGCACGCCGTTCCTCTCGGACCGCTTTGACCTTCATCCAGGCGATGAGCGTCGCCGATCGAGCAATGGGCAATGAACCCCACGGCGGCAAAACTTGCGGACACATTATCAACGCGCATCTCCCTCCGCCGCGCGGATGCATTCTTTCCGCCGACGTCCGCTCGCCCCGGTTTGGCAACTGCGGCGTTCAGCGGCTTGCCGAGAGAGGTTTCTGTCCGTGCGCGAGTGAGAGGAATCCAAATTAACCCGCCCGCCTGCCCGCCCGCCCATCCCCCCAACCGCCCGCCCGCCAGCCCGCGCCCTCCCTCCACCTCCGTTAATCCTACGGTGTCAAGGATGGCAAAAAAGATGCCCGATCGGTGCCAATAATGCGACGTCAGGCGACCGGCTCGCGTGTTTTTCCCGGCCCGACCGATTGACCGCCGCCGACCCCCCGGCGCCGCGTTTTTGGCGCGGCATCGCCCCCCCTCCTCCTCGTCGCTCCGTCAGTGATCGCGGATCCGACCGCCAAACGCGACGGTAATCGCCCGGGCGCGTTCGCTCGCTTCTAAAGCGAGAAATTCCCTCCCACCTCCCACCGCCCCCCCCACCCCCCAGCGCTTTAATTTTATTTTTTGTCGAGCCACCTGCTTGCGCACAGAGATACTGTCACCTGTCATCTCCCACGGACGTTCGCACGCCGACCTGCCTCGGTGTCCGACCCATCGGCAGAGGTCGAAAACGGGTTTTGATTCCTTACCCGTACCCGTACCCGGCCGCACCAGGGTCGCAAATGGGTACCCATACCCGTACCCGGCCGGGTACGGGTACCCATTTCCTATCCGTACCCTACCCGAAATGAGAGACAAACGGTTACTCAGCAGTGACTCACGGCCTACCCGTACCCGGCCGCACCAGGGTCGCAAACGGGTACCCGTACCCGGCCGGGTACGGGGAGCCGGGTATCGGGTAGGATACGGGTATCGGGTACCCGGTTGCGACCTCTGCCAGTCGGACACGCGTAACCGTCGTGGTAAAAGCCGATCTCGTGGAATGGAAAAAGCCGCGCCGAGCCAAAGGGACTGCTTTTTTCGGCAGGGTCCTGCCACGTTGGGGTGTCTCTCTCTTTTAACCCTTTCCCGTTCCGATGACGTTTTTCTCCCTCCGATTCCGTGCCGGAGTCGCAAGTGAAGGGCCACGCGGGTGGGGCGTGTGCCACGGTGTTGCCGGCGGTCGTGTCGCTACGGTTCTCTGCGGCCAGTAACGGCGTCTTTGAAAACGACGGCGCTGCCATTCGCTGCCGCTCGCGCGTTACGAAAATTCGGCGGTGAACGGGGGACTCCCACCCGCCCGCCCGCAACCCTGCAACTTGCAAGATGTCTCGGAACGAGAAAAGGGCTCAGATGTTTTCAGCCAGTTTATGAGCGCTTCCACGCGCGGAAAGGGAAACCAAAGCACCTGGAGAAAACCCACGCGCACGGTGGGGCAACGCTGCACCCCCCCGTACAGATGGCAGCAGATGGAAATGACTCCGTACTTTCCTGTACCGCGTGCTCCCGGCGAGACGGCATCTAATGCACCTTAATTCTAGATTTGAAGCTTTCGTGACTGCAAGGATTCATACTCTTAGTTCTTTCGGTAAAGTCACGTAGGTAAAAAAAATAATTAAAATTAATAAAAATAAAATTAAAAATAAAAATCACGCAAATTTGGCTTTGACGGTCCCACCTGATGACGGAGACTTGTGTTGCCTCCGAAACGTCGTGATTTTTATTTTTTATTTTATTTTTATTAATTTTAATTTAATTTTTTTACCTACGTGACTTTACCGAAAGAACTAAGAGTATCTAATGCACCTTCTGGGCGGCCGCGGGAAGGGAGTTTTGCGGCATCTCTGTGTGATCCGCCAACCCTGGCTGCTGCCTTCGCAGTGCTGGATCACAGGCAGCCGCATGCAGCGTATCTCCTACCGCCTGTGTGCGTGAGCGAGTCCCTTCAAGTGATCAACGTAGAGTTCATCTTCTTGGTTCTTTCAGTAAAGTCACGTAGAAGGGAAGTAAAAAAATAATAAAAAATAAAAAATGATAAAAGAATTCTCACGACGTTTCGGCCACAATGCAAGTCACCTGAGGACGGCTACTTGCGTTGTGGCCGAAACGTCGTGAGAATAGTATTTTATTATGTTTTATTTTTATTATGTTATTACTTCCCTTCTACGTGACTTTACCGAAAGAACCAAGAAGATGAATCCCTGCAGTCACGAAAGCTTTAAATCGAAATTCAACGTAGAGTTGTTTACCTCTGATTTTGATTTCTCGTGTGCATGTTTATGGTTGTCTTTATGATAAGTTATTGATGGTATTTTTAGTATTTTTATCATCACCACCACCACCACGATCCATGGGTAGATAGCCCGTAGATGTCCACTACATATTTCGTCATTTTTAGAAAGTAATATAGTGTTTCACAGTTCATGTATATATATCTTTTATTTTTATTTATTAAATATTTTAAAGATTATATTACGTTTATCTCTCTTTAGAATCCCTCGTTTTTGTTGCGTTTAGATACTCTCTCGAATAGCGTTTAGCTTTTTCCATGAATGCTTTATAAAATAAATATGTATTTTAAAAGAATCTACACCGCAGTAAATGTCATACGCAGAAAGCAAATGCACCAGTCTTGTTTTTTTTTACCTAGAATACACACAACGCATATACCCGCACCCCAGTGTGTACACGGTGGTATCCAGGCATCTTGTGACCCCCCCCCCAATTAATTGACCCCAAACATTGTTTCTTTTTATTTTTTCCGCCTGAGGACGACCGCTTGTGTTGCGATCGAAATGTCGTGATATATTATTTTTTGTTTTATTTTATTTTTCTACCTTACGTGACTTTACCGAAAGAACCAAAGAGTATGGATTCCTGCGGTCACGAAAGCTTCAAATCAAGATCAAATCAAGATTGTGTCTCCTCTTTGCCTCTCTCTTTCCGTTTTAAATCAACGGTACTTTAAGAAAAATATATATTAAGTTTTAGAGAATTAAAATGGGGGTCACGAGACATCTGGACCAAGCTGTACAGGGGCTAATTTACTTATGAACGAGTTAGGTTCCAGAGGTGTCTGTTCGTAAGTCGATTTGTTCGTAAGTCCAACTTTACTCCCATCGATTCCAAACATCCTATACGGCATGTACACTAAACACGGGGAATGGCTTTAAAAGTTGTATAATCTCCTGGAGATATCGATGTCACTGGTTCTTCATGTTCTGTAGATGTAGATGCCACTGGTTTACACGTTCTGCAGATGTAGATGCCACTGGTTCTTCATGTTCTGGAGATGTAGAAGCCACTGGTTCTTCACGTTCTGCAGATGTAGATGCCACTGGTTCTTCATGTTCTGGAGATGTAGAAGCCACTGGTTCTTCATGTTCTGGAGATGTAGAAACCACTGGTTCTTCACGTTCTGCAGATATAGAGGCCACTGGTTCTTCACGTTCTGTAGATGTAGATGCCACTGGTTCTTCATGTTCTGGAGATATAGATGCCACTGGTTCTTCATATTCTGTAGATGTAGATGCCACTGGTTCTTCATGTTCTGCAGATGTAGAAGCCACTGGTTCTTCACGTTCTGTAGATGTAGATGCCACTGGTTCTTCACGTTCTGCAGATGTAGATGCCACTGGTTATTCACGTTCTGGAGATGTAGATGCCACTGGTTCTTCACGTTCTGTAGATGTAGAAGCCACTGGTTCTTCATATTCTGGAGATGTAGAAGCCACTGGTTCTTCACGTTCTGTAGGTGTAGATGCCACTGGTTCTTCACGTTCTGCAGATGTAGATGCCACTGGTTCTTCATGTTCTGGAGATGTAGATGCCACTGGTTCTTCACGTTCTGCAGATGTAGATGCCACTGGTTCTTCATGTTCTGGAGATGTAGATGCCACTGATTCTTCATGTTCTGTAGATGTAGATGTCACTGGTTCTTCACGTTCTGCAGATGTAGATGCCACTGGTTCTTCACGTTCTGTAGATATAAATGCCACTGGTTCTTCATGTTCTGGAGATGTAGAGGCCACTGATTCTTCATGTTCTGTAGATGTAGATGCCACCGATTCTTCATGTTCTGTAGATGTAGATGCCACTGGTTCTTCATGTTCTGCAGATGTAGATGCCACTGGTTCTTCACGTTCTGTAGATGCAGATGCCACTGGTTCTTCATGTTCTGGAGATGTAGAAGCCACTGGTTTTTCATGTTCTGTAGGTGTAGATGCCACTGGTTCTTCACGTTCTGTAGATGTAGATGCCACTGGTTCTTCACGTTCTGTAGATGCAGATGCCACTGGTTCTTCATGTTCTGGAGATGTAGAAGCCACTGGTTTTTCATGTTCTGTAGGTGTAGATGCCACTGGTTCTTCACGTTCTGTAGATGTAGATGCCACTGGTTCTTCACGTTCTGTAGATGTAGATGCCACTGATTCTTCATGTTCTGTAGATGTAGATGCCACTGATGCCACCACCGCCATCGATTGCGCGGCGGTTGAACTTACGACTATCGGTCCGAACAGGCAACTGGATATATATGTAGTATTGTGAATTACGGCGGGAGACCACTTGACGGGTAGCACACTTTATTAACACTTGTCTTGCCACAATAACACGTGTGGTCACTACAGCTCACGCTACACGTTCCACCCGACACGTGTGGTTACTACAGCTCACGCTACACGTTCCACCCGACACGTGTGGTTACTACAGCTCACGCTACACGTTCCACCCGGCGACACACACACGGGCATTCCAGCCCCGTAGCATCCGGGGGAACCTACAGACTCACCCCAGCTTGGGTATAGGTCACGACCGCTGGGTCCCGCGGCCCGGCTCTCACACGGACGTCCGGCCCCGGGTCCCAAGGTCCCGCCTCTGAGCCACACAGGGTCCCGGTCCTTACAAGGACAGCGGGACTAGGTGTCTCAGGGCCCTATCTCTTCCTCCTCCGTCTTCCGTCTTCACTGGTCACCAACTCCCCGAGTGCCCGCGCGCATCGCCTTATATAGCCCTCTGCTCCCGAGGGGGCGGAGCCTATGCGGACCGCGATGTGAGCACCCACCCTAGTCGACCAATCGCCACGCGCTGCCACACGATCCCTTCTTCCAGCTTGTGTCAGTAGCACACAACCAATCACCACGCGCTGCCACACGATCCATCACTGTCAGCGCGCGTCACCAACACACAGCCAATCACCACCACATAACCCATGACCCCGCGCTGCCCTACGATCCCTCACTGTCAGCGCGCGTCACCAACACACAGCCAATCACCACGCGCTGCCACACGATCCCTACTGCCAGCGCGTATCGCCACTACATATAGACCAGGTTTTTTTGTATCTCTGAAAGTTCGTACGTCGAATGTTCGTAATTAGAGGAGAGTTCGCACAGTGCTTTACACGGTGTGTGTTTCGGTAACTCAACGCGTTCGTCAATGACACCGCGTTTTGCCTTTAAAGGAAACAAAAAACAATTGTACGTATGAAAGGCGACGTTTCGAGCAACGGCCCTTATCCATGGCACGTAAATACGTTTAGGTTCAGTGGTTGGCAACCAAACTAGCAAGAAGAACCAACGTTTTTTTTCGAATTGGGTAAAAAATACAACCAACTCAATATTTCAAGACGTGCGCGACACACCGTGTGGCGAATACGAGATGGTGGTGGTCCTCCTTCATGATAACGTCATCAAGCGGTCACTTAAAGAGCAACCGCACGCAGCTCCAGAGCCACGGGTCACCGACCCTTGTTCATGGTGAACTGGACTCCCTCGGTAAACTGGACTTCGATGGTAAACTATACGACCATGGTGAACTGGACTCCCATGGTGAACTATACTACCATGGTAAACTGGACTCCCATGGTGAACTATACTACCATAGTGAACTGGACTCCCATGGTAAACTGGCCTCCCATGGTAAACTGACCTCCCATGGTGAACTGGACTCCCATGGTAAACTGGACTTACATGGTAAACTGGACTCCCATGGTGAACTGGCCTCCCATGGTGAACTGGGCTCCCGTGGTAAACTGGACTCCCATGGTAAACTGGACTTACATGGTAAACTGGACTCTCATGGTCAACTGGACTCACATGGTAAACTGGACTTCCATGGTGAACTGGACTCCCACGGTAAACTGAACTCCCATGGTCAAAGGCTCAGCAACCAAAAAATAACAATCCCGAGCCGTTTTTGTTGCCGTCGCGAATTCTGCAACAACAAACAGGAAAAAAACCCCCTCTCTCAATATTTCAAGATCCGCGCGACGCACGCGACGGACATACGAAAACAGTGTCCCCTCGATAAACAAGTCGCGATAAAGCGGGAGGTGGGTGGGTGGGTGGTGGTGGTGGGGGGGATCCTTAAAAAAAATCGCACGTGGCTTCCTAGCGCGCGTCAAATCGAAGGGGACAGAGGGAGAGTGGAGAGAGAGAAGAGAGAGAGAGAAGGGAGAGGGAGGGAGGGAGAAGAAAATAAAAAACCCGACGTGACCGAATCCGCGCGCGCCCGCGGTTTCTAATTTTTGCGCCGCGCGGAGACAGCGGCCGAGAGAGCGGCGCAGAGGGCGGATCGACGGCACGCGCAGAGTCACCGACACCTCCTCTTACTCCTCTTCGTGAAGAGACAGCCCCCCACCCCACCCCCACCCCACCATCCTCTTCTCCTCGCCTCGGTTTCTGTCACCGCTTCCTGCTGTTTTACAGCCGCTCTTCCACCTCCTCCTCCGTCTCTACCGCCTTCTCCATCTTCTCACCGTCCTCCACCGCCTCCTTCACTCCTCCGCTAGCACTGCCTCCTCCTCCTCCTCCACCGCCTCCTGCGCTTCTTCTCCACTGCCTCCTCCTCCTCCCCACTCACCTCCTCTTCTACCTCATCTTACTCTAGCACCACTGCTTTGTCATCTACCACCTCCACATCCTCCTCTTCCCCTCCTCTATCGCCTCCTCCTCTACCACCTCCTCTACCACCTCCACCTCTACCACCTCCTCCTCTACCACTACCTCCTCTACCACCACCTTCTCTACCACCTCCTCCTCTACCACCTCCTCCTCTACCACAACCTCCTCTACCACCATCACCTCCTCCCCCCTCTTATCTCTCTCCACTGCCAGCCGGAATTAAACTTCTCGTTTGGGCCCCGGATCGTCCGCCTGCGAATTCCACCTGGCGACAGCCCTCAGCGCGATTTCCGTTGTGATTAATTCCCAGAGAATTTTTTGTTCGCTTGCGCAAACAACAACAACAATTATAATAATATATATTTATCGTTTTAGCGTCACCATCGGTTTTATCGTACAGTGTGGCGGTCGTGACGAATAGGTTTTATATTTTTGTTCGTTTATCCGCAAGCATTTAAAACCAAAGCCACGGCGCAATTATTCGTTGGATTATTAACAGCTGGGAGCGTGGAGCGGTGGTCGAATTTGCGACCTCCGGCTGTCTGCCTGCGAGGATTTTTCTCGCTGCGGCGGAGTGGAGGTGCGGGGTGCCCTACCTCCATCGCCTCCCGCCGTCATCATCATCATCAGCAGCAGCATCATCGACGACGACGACGATGATTTTTCATCCGTGAGACCTCCGGTTGCTGTCGCCGTATGACGCTCTGAGCTGATCAAGCGCAGCAAAGTCACTCGGGGTGAGGGCGATCGCTCCGAGGGAGACGGACTAAGCGTTGCCTGTTCGAGACGCGGCACCGCCCGAGACCCCCCTCCGAAACGTCGGCGGGATGTGCGTGCGCGCGCTTGCGTGCGCGTTGAAATTTCTTTCTCGCCGTACGTAGCCAACGGCGCTAACCGGAGGTGCGCGGGGGGTGGGGTGGGGTGAGGGGGCAACAGATGCTCCGGTCGGTGGGACCGAGCGTGCCAAGATCATCGACTCGGATCGCCCGTCTCTCCGCCCGCCCGCCACGACCAAAAAACGTCTCCCTCCTGCTCCCTCTCGACTCGTGATCTCAGCTCTCCCCACCCACCTCCCCGAGTTCGAACCGCCGATTCGAACTCGGAATTGATGGTCACGGCCCCGAGCGCGCCCTAGTCCCGCAACTGGAAGCGCCGTTGGGGCCGCGTCCGGAAAAGTCCGGCGGACCCCCCTGGAGTGGATGCCGTGAGACTAGCCGGAACGGAGCGGAGCGGCATCGATTGATCGACGTGCGCCAGAATCGAACCCTGAGATATCGAGAGGCTCGGCAAGCTGCCCGATCTCAACTGCGCAGACTCGAGCAACCTCTGCCCTGGCTTTAGCCACTCGCTCCGTCATCGAGTTGACTCGATTGGACTTTGAGCGGACGACTCGATCCGACTTTGGCGACACGGAGCAAGCCTGCTTGCTCTTCTCAATCTGGCTTTGCCGGACTCAAGCTACGTGGACTTGAGTCAACTCGACCGCTTGCCCGAGCTGCACAGGCCCCGAGCTACTCAACCAGACTCGGTAATTCGGCCGACGCGGATTCGACTTGAGCCCGGGGCGCATCCTCGTCCACATTGCTCAAATTGGACTTTGCCCTACGCAGCACTCGGGAGCTTCCCTCGATTTCACCTGAGCGTGGACCCACCCTGACTTATCCGCGTGTTGCCTCCACCACCACCACCACCACTGCCACCTCCCGGCGCATCGTCCAGCTCCAGTCTTCATCGTAGCCACCGCTGCCGCCACCACCGCGAGCCCATGCCGGTGCCACGTGGTGGCCCGGGCGACACCAAGCCGTCGCTGGACTGCTTCTCGCCCATGCTGTGCCACTGCAAACTCGCCTGCACCAACAGCACCATCTCGCTCATGTTCGGCTGCAAGGTGGGCCCAGCCAGATGTCTCCGCGTCTCCCTCTCTGTCCGTGTCGTTCTCTCTCTCTGCACTCTCTCTCTCTGCCTTTCCCGTCTGGCGAGTGGCATGCCGTGCCCTGTAAGGGGGACGGGGCGGTGGGGATGGGGGGTGGTGGGTTGGAGGAAACTTGTTTTCAAGAGGCGGCACGGAGCGGTCAATTTTATTGCAAACCCTCTCGGCGAATGTCGGACGCTGAACGAAACAGGTGTGACGGTGCGATCTGCCATCTGTACGATGTTACGCTCCGCTCTGGCTATCATCATCCCCTGTGCACACGAGGAAAAGCCGCGATGCTCGTTGTATGTATGTTGAACTTATTTCGTACCGTACGTAGCCAACCGGGCTAATCGGAGGTGAGCCTGGTCTCATGAGTTGTATGTATGTTGAACTTCTTTCGTACCGTACGTAGCCAACCGGGCTAATCGGAGGTGAGCCTGGTCTCATGAGTTGTATGTATGTTGAACTTATTTCGTACCGTACGTAGCCAACCATGCTAATTGGAGGCAATCCTGGTCTCATTATTTGTATGACTGTACTATGTTGAACTTCTTTCGTACCGTACATAGCCAACTGTGCTAATCGGAGGCTATCCCCGGTCTCATGAGTTGTATGAATGTTGAACTTCTTTCTCACCATACGTAGCCAAACATGCTAATCGGAGGCTATCCTGGCCTCATGAGATGTACGCATGTTGAATTCCTTTCGCACTGTATGCACCCAACCGTGCTAATCGGAGGTGCTTAATTGCACCTTATGTTTTTGACATTCTGGTCACCTCCTTTTCAACATTTTTTTGACTTGGCTTTATAAAAATGTGGCGGGAGGGCTGAGATTTTATATGGGGGCGGGGGCTTAGCCCCCCCCCTCCAGCCTCTCCCAACCCCCTGTCCCGCACACCACTGAGCTGCAGAATGATAAATGGAGCAAACGAATAAACTAATTGCGGAGTCGTTTCGTTTCATCGCCGAAAGCCAACAACGGTTCGAGAGAGGGCCGATACGCCCTCGTCGTTATTCAGCAATGGTTAACAACGTTACGCATATCAGCGTTTGTTTAAATCCCCTGCCGGATGAAGGCCTCCCCATCGCCGGTTCAGTGCTGCTTCCATCATCCGTCGACCTCAAAGGAACTCTTTTTTCTTTTTTGGGTCAGGCGGTGCCCTGCCAAACTTTTACAGCCGGCGGATAATGCGGCTGCTGCGGCTGCTGCTGCGTGTCCATCCAAAATAGAACAATGTGCAAGGTATTTTATTCAGTATTAGAAACATGCGTTTAGATTATTTATTCGTCTGCTAGAATTGTCCGAATGATAAGCCACGCCGTTGAGCGATCATTCGTGATGGTGAGGTCAGATTTGAAGCTTTCGTGACTGCAAAGATTCATACTCTTAGGTTTTTTCGGTAAAGTCACGTATTTGTTTCTTGCTGTGGTTGTCCCACCTGATGACGGACGCTTGTGTTGCGCCCGAAACGTCGTGATTTATTATTTTATTTCTATGATTATTTCTATCATTTTATTACTTATTTTCATTATTTATTTTTCTCTACGTGACTTTACCGAAAAAACCTAAGAGTATGGTCAGGTCACTTTTGAAAAATAAGTGAATACCTCAGTGGGCCTGGTAGGATGTGGATGGTTTAGTTTCATTTGTTTGTGTTTGTGCGATTTGTTTACCTTTCTTGTACTTTTCACTCCTATCGTGTTGTTCTATTGTTTGTTGTTGTAACGTTCTTAGCCAAACCGACTGGACGTGCGTGACAAAGAGCTTCATAGCTCATCGGATTTCACCAGTATAAATTCATATTCTGATTCTGATTGATTTTGCATTTGGCTGCTGCTGTAAAAAAAATGTATTTCTTATTTTCACTTCTGAAAAAGAGCTCTGTGGCTCAGTGGACCTTACACGTGGTAAAATACAAAATATTTCTAGATTTGAAGCTTTCGTGAATGCAAGGATTCATACTCTTAGGTTTGCTTTTATGGCTTTATTTTGGTGATTTCGAAAAGTTTTTTGGTTTGGCCATGTTTGTTTGTTGTAGTACGGAGTTAGACTGATGGCCTTAATCTAAGTTGTCTTGTGGTTGTTGTTGTTGTTTGACTTGCATCCCACTGGGATTTTTGCACACAGCGTTGGTGTACGGTGCTTTTTCTGCAATATTTTGCTGTCCTTTCTTAGATTTTCTGTTTGCACATAGTAACATAGTCACTTTAAGATGTTTTCTTGCTCATATTTTAGTTTTTTGTTTTTTGTTTGTTGCGGTTGCACCCGATTCAAGAGCCGAGTGGCTCACGGGGCTACACCTAATAAATGAACTTGAACTTGAGAATCGACGCGCGTTTAGAGAGTATTTCGCTACTGCTGGAAACTTCCACGTGATGAAGAAGCCGCTTCAGTTTGGGCTACAATTTGTCTCCTCTCTTTAACTTTCCATTCGCGAAGGAGATGTGGGGGCGCGTCGGCCCGTTGATGTCCCGATGCGTTTGACGATCACACCCGGCAGTTTTCCGGGTAATATCTAAAGCCAGGAGGTGCTATGCTTTGGGGGGGGGAGGGCGGGTCTCGAACGGGGCGTTCGATTTGCATTCTGCATCGGTCGTCCAGTCGCCCACCGTTGCATTTCATCGCTAATTGAATTGAGACGAATGGCAGTGCCGGCGTGTGCCCGAGCTGCCGCGTCCTTCAAGGCAATTAGCTACCCCCTCTCCTCGTCGTTATTTAGTACACGGGTTGATTTACAAATACCGTGGTGCAAGGGCGGGGGCGGGGGGAACAAAAAAAGTAACGAAAAAAATCCAACTCAGGAACGTTCGCATCTCGAGAAATGAACACACCGGCATTTAAAGGGCGTGTGATCTCCCCCTCTTCACCCCCCCCCCCGCCCCCCCCGTCGGTACGTCAACATGACTTCAGAACTGGGCTGCGGGTGCAACGTTCCGAGTTTCTTGATGCTCATGAATTGGCTGCAAACACCTTATTCCTTACTCTTAGGTTTTTTCGGTAAAGTCACGTAGGTAAAACATTTAAATTAATAAAAGTAAAATAAAACAAATTAAAAAATTCACGACGTTTCGGAAGCAACACAAGCCTCCGTCTTCAGGTTGGAACCGTCACAGCCACGACAGCTGTATCAAGTAAATGAGAGATCACAAGAAATACCACCCCATATATATAATGGTTGAGGGGGGAAGGGCCAGGAACGGCACACTTTTTATTAATATGGTAAGGTGAGGCTTAAGACCAAGAGTAGACTGCATAACAAAGGACTGAGCCTTTGTTATGGAGAGGTGCGGTTTGTTCCTTTCCCGTTCCGAGACGTCTGCAAGTTGTAAGGGTGGGAGGGTGGGCAGGCGTCCCGTTCACCGCTGAATCTCGGAACGCGCGAGCGGGCTCAGCGTTAATCTTGTTTGGAGAGGCGTAGTAGCGCCGTTGCTTTGTAAAGACGTCGTGCTCACCGCAGAGCACTGTAGCGACACGACCTCCACTCTACGATAGCCGGCGCCAAACTGTGCCACATGCCCTCCCCGCACGGCCTTGTGGGAGCCTCGATACATCTTCCGACCTGGCGACGTACCGATAGAGTTATTTTATTTCAGTTTTTCTTCCGATTCGATGCCGATGACGTACTGTACACGCGCGTGCACCTACGTCATCGGAACAGAATCGGGAGAAGAAACTGATGACGCACACGTAAGTCATCGGAATGGGAAAGGGTTAAGGAAGCGTGTCAAGCGCCCAACAACGCGAGGCTCAACCCAAAAAACACATGACGCAGCACGACCGCGAAAAAAACCCTACGCAGGCAGTGTTCAAGTTTTACGTTTAGTTTGATTTGTTACACTGATGATGATGATGGATGATGATGACGATGCTGTTCTGCCAGTTGCCACGCGGGAGATTCGCGGTGCTGCGTGAGCTGCAGCAGCAGCAGCAGCAGCAACAAAAACAAAAACGTCGATATCGCAGAGAATGAGTCCAGCAGGGTCCTTAATGAATGTTGCGCAACTAACAAACGAAGCATTCAACAACGGTCGTGAACTCAACACATGCAAATTACAACAAAACCAGTGCACATATAACGAGAGGGCGAGAGGCGCCAGAAAAAACGTTAGGTAGGGGCGCAAGTAAGCCCTATATTTTAATTCTAGATTTGAAGCTTTCGTTACTGTAAGGATTCATACTCTTAGGTTTTTTCGGTAAAGTCACGTAGGTAAAAAAATAAAATTAATAAAAGTAATACTGTAATAGGAATCAAATCAAATAATAAATCACGATGTTTCGGAGGCAACACAAGTCTCCGTTATCAGGTGGGACCGTCACAGCGAGATTTACTGTATCAAGTGAGGCAAAGATTCCGAGATACAAGTTCTTAAATACAAGTTAAGGGGGGGGGAGGGGGGGAGGGGCTTATCTGAATGTGGTAGCCAATGAATGTGTAGTGGTGTTAACTACTCGCTGTTCGCAAACTGTGAGAGAGCGGATCGTAAACAAGGTATTCCCGCTCAATCAAACGGTCAGGGTCAAATGGGGTGAGGTAGGATCCAAACGCCAGATTGGGAAGGACCAATCGGAGGGTTCCACAAGGTGGCCGGGGATTGGAAAACCCGGCCACGAACAGGTATAAAAGCCAGAGCGCTGAGAGCTATTGGCCAGTTCTGCTACACGAAGACCCAAGTCGGCCGAAGACATCTAGGACCCTGGACCAAGCCCTCCAGCCCGTATCAGGGCTGGGGCTCAGAGTAACCAGTGGTCGGGGAGAGATCCCCTAGGTCCAGCCAGAGGATGCTGGGATAGCAGGGAGATTAGAGAGCTGTACAAGGTCTGGAGCTGTACCTCCTCAGGGTAACGGGTGAGGGGACCATATACCCCCTTTGTGTGATAGGGACTATGTATTAAGATAATAAACAGTGTGTGCCATAAAGAAGTTTAGAAGTCCGTCCTTTACAACACTACAAATGGAACAAATGCTCGCGATTTGAAAGGGACGGCGACGTCAGACGTAGCCCTGTGATTGCATCTTCCGGGTTACCGTTCACTTTGCACAGCATAATGCACCGCTCGCCCACAGAGTTCCAGGTGGACATTTGTTCGTCTCACGACGTGACGCCAATAGCACAAATGGAATATGTATCTGTGGCGCTTCAACAGCACCGGTCATGATGAAACACCCTCATCTTGATTTGAAGCTTTGGCGGCTGCAGGAATCCATACACGAGCGTCCGTCATCAGGTGACGGACGCTTGTGTTGCGCCCAAAACGTCGTGATTTATTTTATTTGATACCTACGTGACTTTACGGAAAGGACCAGAGAGTATGAATGCCCTCATCTTCTGGATGTTTTTACTCGTCATCGTGACTTCATGGTCTCAGCCAATGGCTGCGTCAAAAAAAAAAAAAACTCGTCGCATTTTAGTTTGGGTTTTCACCTCTCACGGCTTGAATTTGAGCTCTGAGATTGAATTTCGATTCGACCGTCGTGCCCACGATCATTTACTCCCAGAGGCAGAGTGTGTGGGCGTAGTGGTGCCCTCGTGTGTGTGTGCGTGCGTGCAACTGCCCCTTGAAGGAATCTCAGAACCAGCTCTACGATATCCGCTTACGTGTGCCGAACTGGTGCTGGCGAGGATTGCGATGCTCTTGCGGGAGATGCAAATTCATCCCTTGTCTCACCAAGTGCAACCGATAGCAGGGTCGGGACAATATTTTCGTTAATATTTCTCAGCATTGCTTTTCAACTTATCCCTCGGAGGTAGCCCTGTGGTGTCCGCTTCCACGGGTTATTCACTTAGCACGTAGGGCTGCACCGCTGTATGGGAGATCCAAATGAATTATTCATCCCATGAGAGGCCACCCATAGCACATCCGGGATGTGAGAAAGATACAAATGCGGCGGGAAGTCACGCAGAGGATGAGGGTGATTGTTAAAAAAAATTAACCCGTAAAAACAAAGTTTTTCACTATAAATCCTTTATATGCGTGGCATCGGTTTTATTTTATTATTCATTTCTGTTTTTCTTGAGTAAGAGTTTCATTTTTATCACATTGGTATTTTAAATTAAATATGAAAAAAAATTTTCCCACGCACAACGAGTCTGTGTGCAAAATGTCAGCTCGATTGGATCACGGAAAGTGGGTTAAAAAACGACCGAAAGATTTGCACGGTCGTAAGCGCGCAAGCAAGCAAGCAAGTGAACTTAATATAAAGGATTTAAAAATGCACAGCACTGCGTCAGCAGTCGCTGCCGGAAGGGTCGGGAAACAACGAGAGAGTGAGAGTTATTTTTGAGAAGCAGAGGAATGCCCTAGATTCGAATAAAAGTGGGTCAATAAAAAAACCCATTAAACTATTAATATTTTACCAGGTAAGGCCCACTGAGCTATATAGCTCATTTTCAGAAGCGACCTGTCCATCACAAATGATAGCCCAACCAAGTGGCTTGTCACGTGCAAATGTATAGCAGCCAAATACTCTAAATGCGTGACGTTGATTCTAAATGTGGAGGGAAAACCGGGGAACCCGGAGAAAAATCCACACGACCACGGGGAGAACACACAAGCTCCAAATATACAGCAGCAGGCATCAGCGTCGGGATCAAACTCACGATCTCCTGCATACCAGGCGAGGTAGTTAATACAGGTAGTCCCCGACTTACGACGGTCCGACTTACGATATTTCGATCTTACGATGGCGATATCGATACGACAAAATTGTAAAATATTTTTAATTTCGCGCGGCAGGCAAATGCAGCGGCGTACGAGGTACGATGCTGTACGTTGGGACGCTGCCGGGATGTTCTGTACGCAACTCCCGCCTTGTGTGGTGATGCCTCTCATTCTCATCAGCGGTCGGCGGAGTTAAGTTGTCTCGGTGTTCAATGCACGTTAAAAGTTTTGATAGCAGATAGGATTGTTTTCTGAAAAAACTTTCCATGAAATTGCAGTTCATATAGGTAGGCTAAGAATTTACCTTGTTTTTTTACTTTTAATTTTACTGTACAATACAGTATTGTAATTCATAAATACATACGGTATATAGTTTATACAGTACGGCACTGTAAATTGCTCTGTTTTGCTAAATTATCACCATTCTTTAAGACTCCTGGGTAGGCTATAGGCCATTTTCGACTTACGATATTTTCGACTTACGATGGGGTCGTCGTAACGCATCTGCATCGTAAGTCGGGGACTACCTGTATCTCGCAGCCAAGAAGTGTCATTTATATTCACTGACATGAGCACACGGTACATTTCCTCCAATATGGGAGAGAATTGAACTCAACTGAACCCGCCCTTTCTGCGCTCTGTCAATACGCTGCCGGATGAAGACTTTCCCCATGCCTTGTTGATCCACAGGGGTTGATTGACCGTGTATCGATAGTTCAATTTTAATGTGCGATTTTTTATTGAGGGACTGTGTGCACCTGGTCTTGGTCTGGGACTGTTGTTGTTGCTGTTGTTTTGCTGCCTTGCCCAAGCTTGAGAATTGGTGTACTTATGCAATTTTAATTTGTATCTCTCTATTTTATTTATTTGTAGTGATTTCCTTTCCTTTACTACACTTTGCACTCCTATCGTTTTTTTGTGTGCACTGTTTGTTGTAGTAACCTTCTGACCCGGCCCGACTGGACATCTTTGCTAAAAACAAAAAAAGGGCCTTCGTTAGCTCATCGGATTTCAACCGGCACAAATAAACATTCTGATATTTTATTATGTTTTATTTTTATCATTTTATTATTTCCCTTCTATGTGACTTTACCGAAAGAACCAAGAAGATGAATCCCTGCAGTCACGAAAGCTTTACATCGAAATTCTGATACTGATTCTGACCTCGCCTCGCTGGCAACTGCGGGTTGTTCAAGGGGAGTTCCATTAAGTGTACAGAACGTCACTCGCCCCTCTTAACATTAGCCGTCGCAAGACAATCATTCTCTTTTTTTTTCATGAGCTCACAGATGCGGTCGATTATTTTTACACGCTTATTTTTAAATCACTCTGTCTGTTGTTGTTGTCGTTGTTGTGGTTGTCGTTGTTGTATCCTCAAATCCTGTAACTCAATTTTAACCCACTTCCCAATGTGGTATCGACTGCAAACTTGGTATACTTACGTCACACTGATGACAATACTATATTCTATCATAAAAATAAAATAAAATATTTTTAAACATTATTTTGTATATGTTATGTTTCGGCTTGGGTCTAATTGGCCAAGGTCCCTTACGTTATGGAAAGCTTCGGGGCCACTTCCTGGAGTCGTGGAGTTCTGCCATTACTAGTACATTTCATAAAAGCGTGTTTTTAAAAAAGTTTTTTTGAAATATTACTTATTGTTGTTGCTGCTGCGCCGGATTGATCGAGATTTCTTTTTTTCACGGCACTTATATTCGAGCCGGAGGAAAAAAAGTGTCCCATCGGGAGTTCAGCGGAGAACAATTTGACAGGGAGGCAAGGCCCTTTGGCCTTTGGCTCTGCCTCGGAGCGTGTGGATGATTCGAGGGATGTTATTCGGGGGCCTTGGCTGGGCACTCACAGCTCTTGGAAAGTTTTAGGTGTTTTATTTTTTAGGCTGGACATTGAAGCATTATGGGGCTCGTTAGAGAGTGTGGATTAGAGAACTCTGACAAGGGTAAAGACGCCATTCAAACTGCTAAGAAAAGCCAGCAGGCTTGGGCAGGACACATGATGGCAAGAAGGGATGATGCTTGTCACAAATGAACCACAATGCCTTAATGATTTCGTCAAGGAGCATAAATCATTACGCGAACTCCAGTCATCCTCGCGGTGGATTTTGGCGATCCATCAGGCAGTCACCGCATCGCGCGCTTTCACATGTGCTTCTGCGGCCGTCTGGAATACTCTACTTTTCGATATTAGGAATCCGCCGGAGCTATGCAATTCTACATCTAGATTGAAAACTCATTTCTTTGCAACTGCTTTTTTGTGTTGAGTTTGTTGTCCGTCCCCCGCGCCTCCGATTAGCACGGTTGGCTACGTACGGTGCGAAAGAAGTTCCACACACATACATGTGTATACGATGGCCCACGACCAAGAGTAATGACAGGGTGACATTGAACGGAATGCAACACGCACACCGAAGGACACCCACTGAGGAGATAGAGCGACGAAATCAGCTCGCGTCCAGATTCTGGGGCGGATTGTTGCATCGCGGGATCGCGAGAGATGGCGGCGGCTTGCAGATCCTTCATCCAGCAGTGGATTGGCCATGGCTGCTGCTGTTGCTGATGATGTGGGCGTAGAGTGGTGAATGATTTAAATGGGTTGTGTGACATGGCTCCCAGCCGCTTCCGCTCAATATTTACTGTAAAGACGAACAGGCATCGATTTTGACATTAAATATTTCATGAGCTTCAGGGACTTTGGAATTGATAAGATTTTTTTTCTTCACGCATCTATCCCACCGAAGTAAAAGCAACATGGCGATGATTACGATGACGATATGACAGGTGCGGTGATGGGCATGGACATTTGTAATCCGAAGACTTGAAAGAGGGGTGGGTTAATGGATCATGCAGAGATGGAGTCACAATGTTTTGAGACACCTATCTATAGGCAAATGCTATTATTGTTGTAGGAGTCAGTACAGCAAGTAGGTTTCTGCCCAGTAAACATGCTGAGTAACCTGCTATTTGAGTCATCTTCTTTGAGTTCTGCCTCGAGAGGCCCTTGCCTTAAGTTTCCTCCATTATTCATGGTGACCATCCTGTAAAGTGAGATTTTTCTGAGGTAAAAAAAAAACTGAGGTAAAATATTTTTCCGAGGTAAAATTTTTTCTGAGGTAAAAAAAAATCTGAGATAAACACATTTCCTGAGGTCAGCATTTTACTGAGGTAAACACTGAGATATTTCCGAGGTAAAACATTTTTCTGAAGGTAAAACAATTTTCCGAGGTAAAAACTGAGATATTTCTGAGGTAAACATTTGTATATAATTGTACGAAATTTTTCGTCAGAGGCTGAAATACGTTACAGTACCAGACTGCCAGCCATCATCATTATCACTGCCTCTTAACTGCTATTTGAGTCGTCTTCTTTGAGTTCTGCTTCAGGAGAGCACCTTGCCTTAAGTTTTCTCCATTATTCAAGGTGACCATCCTGTAAGGTAGTCATGAGGCTAAGTGAGATTTTTCTGAGGTAAAAATAAAAACTGAGGTAAAACATTTTGCCAAGGTCATTTTTTTCTGAGGTAAACGAATTTTGTGAGGTCAGCATTTTACTGAGGTAAACACTGAGATTTTTCCGAGGTAAAACATTTTTCTAAAGGTAAAACATTTTTCCGAGGTAGACACTGAGATTTTTCTGAGGTAAAACATTTTTCTAAAGGTAAAACAATTTTCCGAGGTAAACACTGAGATATTTCTGACAAAAATATTTACAAAACTACATTAATTCAAGTTCTGATAGTAATAATGCGGATAAATTAACATCGACGCAGAATATCTTTTTAGTGCTTTGTAATATGTTCCAGTGTACAATTCATAGCATGATGGTTATATGACATCATCACTTCACGCTGTTCATTCGATGACTCGCTTATGTATTGTGCGTTATAAGTGGTGTAGATTGTAAAGTTTAAATTATTCAGAGACTCATGGGCAGGCTTGCGTTGAGTGAACCGCAATCGAAGAACGTTCAAGTTAATATTAATTCCTATTTGATGCACATCAAAGCACAAAAAGCGAGACGATACAAATATGAAATGCAATTACAAAGTGGCGGGAAACTCGTACCATCGTTAAATTCCCTATTGTATCTTGAAATATTGTACCGCAGTAAGACGACTCCATGTTTCAACTATAATTTGTGATAGCCAGGTGGCGTCTGAAAAATAAGTTAATACCTCAGTGAGCTTTGCCTGGTAGGATTGGGACGGTTTAGTTTGTATTTGTTTGTGTTTGGGTCATTTTTTACATTTCTTGTACTTTGCAACTCCCATCGTGTTTTTGTGTCGTTTGTCGTTGTCACGTTCTGACCCCCGTGCCCCACCTGGACATCTGTGAAAAAAAGCTTCATAGCTCTTCGGATTCCTCCAGTCTAAATAAACACATTCCTGCGGAGGGAGCTGGTAGGAACGTTGGGTTGCTCGGTCAATGGCCAGGGTCAACGGCGGCGTGGTGTATTCCGCAAATATGGCCGACTGTGAGGGCGGGCACAAGCCGGCGTGAGTAGGTTAAACGTTGAGTTTTATAAGGGCACCACGGGGTGACCAGCCCCTCCCCACCCAAAGCACCACCCAGCCCCATCCTCCCCACCCTCCCCACCCTCCCCACCCAGCCCCACCCCCCACCCAGCCCCACCCTCCCCACCCAGCCCCTCCCCACCCTCCCCACCCAGCCCCTCCCCTCCCCTCCCCACCCAGCCCCTCCCCACCCAGCCCCTCCCCACCCAGCCCCTCCCTGCACGACGGACACAATAATCCCCTGTGGGCTGGTGTAACCAGGAGGTTCCTACCAGTATAAATATTCTGACATGTTTGAGTTATATCGGCGTATTCGCCGGTCTGGCGGCGAAACATTGAATTTTTTTCACGTACAAAAAGAGAGTGCGTTTTTTCAAGCGTTTGCCAATCTTTGCGCAAACAATACGGAGCTGGCCAATGCTGCCGGAGAACTGTGCTGTAAGTTTCACATTAAATTGGTTTTCGCGGGATGGGGGGGGGGTAGCTTCATGAAAACACGATGTTTCCTAGGACAGATGGACGAACAGATGGAGAGAGCAAATGTGTTTCTTGCGCATTGCGAGTAGTAACCTTTCAGCAAAGGGTTTCCCAAAAAACCCAAAGTCAATTTGCAACCCACTGACACGCTCCGTCTTTCGGCGTTTACCAACTTACTTACAAACCATAAGAAAGTATAAACATTTTGATTTAAAGCTTTCGTGACTGCAGGGATTCATATTCTTGGTTCTTTCGGTAAAGGCACGTAGAAGGGAAGTAATAAAATAATACAACTATAAAACAATAAAAATTCTCACGACGTTTCGACTGAAATCCACAGCAAGAAATTTACTTGCTGTGGATTTCACACCTGATGATGATTGCTTGTTTTGCAGTCGAAACGTCGTGAGAATTGTAATTGTTTAAGATTTTTATTATTTTATTATTTCCCTTCTACGTGACTTTACCGAAATAACAAATAATATAAAGTATAAACAATTTATTTTATTTTACCATGATGTAATGCCCCACTGAACTATCTAGCTTTCTTTTTTTCAGAAGCGACCTGGCCACCACAAATGATAGCTGACCGAAGTTTGCTTATCGTGTGGAAATGTATAGCAACCAAACACTCTGAACGCACGTTGATTCTAAATGTGGAGGGAAAAACCGGAGGACCCGGAGAAAAATCCACGCGGCCACGGGGAGAACACGCGAACTCCAAATATACAGCAGCAGGCGTCAAGGTCGGGATCGATTCCCCTCCCCCCACCCCAGCACCTGCACTTTGGTTTGGTTTGGTTGAAGATTTCAGGGGTTATCTCCACGACGCCCCGCCACGCACGTTCCGTCACTTGGAAGGCGGATGCCAGTCGCAAGGGCCACGTGTTTTCTTCGCGTGAAATGGCGGCCCTGACATTAATCGATGGATTATAACGGCGCGGGGCGATAAGCAGCAAAACGAAAACAAAAACCCACCACAAACCTGTCGGTTACAAAAAAAAAGCCACGAAACGGAAAGAAAAAAAGAACAAAAAAATTGGCGGATTTATTTTGTGTTCACTGCATTTATTTCTTGAAATGTAACGACGAACCCGGAAGGAAAATAAATACCCCCGCCGATGATTTGCAGCCTTGAATTAATTCTGTGTTTGGGGGTGGGAGGGAAAAAAAGAGACGCAATGGCTGTTTAGAAGAAGAAAGGAAATATATTGGGAATTTTGCTCTTGGTAATCCGTCACCGTAATTGAATGGACTTTGAAACTGGACTGTTTTATTTCCCATTTCAATCTAGTCCTTCCGTTGGCTTGCACGCTCACTCGCTCCCTCTTCTCTCTGTCCATCTTTTTGTCTCTCTCTCCCTCTATCTATCCATCCTGTTTGTCTCTGTCTCTCTCTGTCCATCCTGTTTTGTCTCTCTCTCTCTCTCACCCTGTCTCTCAGAGCCCTCGCTTGTTTTATCTCTCATCTCATTTACGGTGTCGTTCAATGTTTACGCTGATACAGCTGACTCGGTATCAGCGGCGTCTTCGATATACGTGGATATATATAATTAAGTGTGTGTGTGGATGGTACAGTAGGTGGCACAGGTGGTGCATCGGCCAGTCATCTCAGTCAGTCAACCCATGGCACCTGCTCGGTCTGTCCCGTGACCTTCTGCCAGCGGGCGTTCGACCTTTCCCGTGGCCTTAAAGTGCACTTATCTTGGCACATTTGCTGTGGTGACGTCACCGCCACTTAGTGGCAAATGACGGCTGTGTGTGGCACAGTAGGTGGCAGCACAGGAGGTGCATCCATCAGCCAGTCATCTCTGTCAGTCAACCCATGGCACTTGCTCGGTCTGTCCCGTGACCTCCTGCCAGCGGGCGTTCGACCTTTCCCATTGCCTTAAAGTGCACTTAGCTTGGCACAATTGTTGTGGTGACGTCACCGCCACTTAGTGGCAAATGGCGGTTGTTGTAGCGGTCACCGTGATGCCCTATGAACCTGGTTCCCCAAGTTCGATTCCCGCCCACGGCCACCAACACCGGTGACGAATATCTGAACTGGTCCTGGGCCTCCCTTAGGTCAACTCACCCTCTGGTGTGGCGGTGTGTAGTAAACATCATCACTGGGGATACAAAGGCGGGTCGGGCGTGGTGCTGGCCACCCAACCGCCCTCATGTGCCGTGCCGGCCTTCATAGGTGGTGCTACTCGCTTTACAGCGCTTTTCCTCAGCAGTCTGTTGAGGCGACACGGGGGATCTTTGTCTTTGTTATCTCTGGCTGCCTGGCACATATCGTTCGGTCTCACTTATCAAGCTGAAAATTGACAGCGGCTCGGAGGGTGGTCGGGATTTCATCTTTGCTGTCGCCGACGGTTCCGGCTTGTTGTAGCCCACTGTTTCCGTACGTGTCGTCGAGTTATTTCCTCCAAAGAAACACTTGAAATTCCCGGCACAGAAGCGACGGGGATTGCCTCCAAGTGATTTTGATTGTTCACCCGCGGGCTTCCCCGTTTTCCATAGTGCCGTGCGAATGGCCCAGCGGCTGCCACTCGTGATTTCCTCGTACTTCCGACGTGAATTGCCCACCACCACCACCACCGTACACACCTGCTCCTCCGCACAAGATTCACAGCACCTCGCCGACCTCGTCAAGGAGCGTAAACCGTCATCGTGAAAACTCCGCGGTCATCCTCGCAGCAGTAGCAGCAGCGGCTTTTGGCTGCTCAGCCATCGTACGTGCTTCTGCGGCCGTCTGGAACGCTCTCTTCCTTCCGATATTAGGAAGCCGCTGGAGCTGTGCACTTCTAAATCATCTAGGTTTGACAAACTAATTTCTTTAGAACTGCTTTTTGTGTTTGGTTCGTTGTCCTTTGCCCCCGCACCTCAGATTATCGCGGTTGGCTATGTACCATACATACGTACACAGTCAGTGGTCTGGATGGTCACCCATCCCAGGGATTAAATTCAGCGAGGTCTTTCCAGATCGGTGATAGTATGTACTAACCGGGAATCATGGTCCGGGTAACAAATCAAAATCAACTCAAACTCACCACATCCAGTATACATCTAACACAAAGCCTGTGGTTATACAGGAGCTGCTTACCTACTGCAGTCTCCGATTTCCGGGACAAATTAAGCCCTGCACCCATCCATGTACCGACCAAGCAGAAACTCGCTTAGCTTCTGAGATCTGATCTGATCAGACCGGCAGGTGATTTGGCCCCAATGTCCAGATTATCATTCTGCTCTTTGGAGAGGCAGCCAAAGCAGCTTCAAGAGGCAATTGCACTGGGTTGTCTTCCCTCAGATATTGAGTTCGAAATCCAGGTTTCAGTCGCATTTAATTACACTGGGTTATCTGGTATGTACAGTGAGTTGATTGATGACTGGCCAAAAAACACAATAATGGTTATTCTTTTTTTCCCACATAGGTTTGTTATAGTGGTAGAGATGCTTGCTGCAGATTCTTACAGTGATAATACTGCTGATGATACTGGTAGGAACCTCTGGTTACACCAGCCCACAGGGGATTATTGTGTCCGTCCGTCCGTCGTGCAGGGAGGGGCTGGGTGGGGAGGGTGGGTGGGGCTGGGTGGGGGTGGGAGGGGTGGGACTGGGTGGGGAGGGGCTTGTCACCCCGTGGTGCCCTTATAAAACTCAACGTTTAACCTACTCACACCGGCTTGTGCCCACCCTCACAGTCGGGAAGATTTGCGGAATACACCACGCCGCCATTGACCCTGGCCATTGACCGAGCAACCCAACGTTCCTACCAGCTCCCTCCACAGGAATGTGTTAATAATGGTGGTTGCGATTATGATGATGGTGGTGGTGATGATGATGTTAGTGGTGATAGTGGTAGTAATGGTGGTAGCGATGATGACAATGGCGGCGGTGTTTGTGGTCACGGTAATGACTTCGATGCCATCGCTAAACTGAGCGCGAAGTAATTATCCCTGTTGTGGGTTTAAACTCACGTCATCGCAATTCGCAAGGCCCGCCGCGAATTGAGTTAAACCTGGCGTGGAAAATCGATCAATAAAAAGAAAACCTTTTAACTTGGAGCGTGCGATATTCTACTCGCGAGTCGGAGGCCAAGTTGGCAACGCCCGGTGGAAACACCCGAAGCATATTAGTCAGGACGTGGCTCTGCTAATGTAATTGCTGTGCTCTGACTTTCTTGAGAGACACGTTTGGCACTTGTTCCTAACGCCAAAGCGTTGCAGTAACTCCCCCCCCCCGCCACCGATCGGGCTAGTTCCAGCAATAATAATAATTTATATTTGTAAAGGCGCATTTCATCCAGGGATCCCAATGCGCCGTTATATGGAAAGCAGGGAAATAAGACCAAACGGACAGCGGTAAACGACCAAAAACTATGGGGGAAAGACCATTTTAAAAATCATTTATATTAAGTTCACTTGCTTGCTTGCGTGCGTGCTTGCTTGCTTGCTTGCGTGCTTGCTTGCTTGCTTACGACCGTGCAAATCTTTCGGTCGTTTTTTAACCCACTTCCCGTGATACAATCGAGCTGACATTTACCACACAGACTCGTTGTGCGTGATAATTAATTTTCGTGAAATTTTTTTTCAAAAATTTTACACTGTTTAGGGAAATTTTTTTAAAATACTTAATTACCAATTGCTTAATGCTGGCAGACAATCATCTGACCCATAGGTGGCAGCCATCTCAAGCCAGAGGACGAGAGGACTCTAGCCGCCACGCATATAAAGGATTTAGAGTAAAAAAACTTTGTTTTTATGGGTTAATTTTTTAAGGGGTGAGTTTTCAGAGTGAGATTTACTCAGCTCTAAAGGTTCTGATTTGTATTATTGTCAGAGGCCAACGCATTCTGTAGCCTTGGAGCTGGACCTCATCGGTGGTGTATATAAGTGGATCAGTTCCTGTAAGTAATGTGGGGCTAAGCAATTGACAGCCTTGTAGGTCAATAGCAGGGCCTTCATAATCAATTGCATATTTGATTGGTAATGCAAGGACAAGAGAAACGGGTCATGATGTGCTCACGAAAATGGCGTCCCAGCAGCGGCATTCTGAACGAGCTGACGTCTTACCGAGTCGACTTCTCACCCAAAGCTGACGCTCGCGAAACAACAAAATCGGCATGTGCGGTTAGGCGACATTCGGCTGTGCGGCGCAAAAGATCGATCCGGCGAGCTGAGTCAGCGCTGCTGAGACCCTTGGCTTTGAATCCTGGTGTGCAGCCGCCGCCTGCGATTGAAGCGGTCACCAATTACTGCACGGACAAAAAGTATATAATAGGTGATGTTCCGGGTTCAAGAAAGTATATAATAGGTTTCACACGTAGCAGGCTTTCGCGACCAATATCATCCATATTAGAGGTTTTTTTTTGGGTTATATCGCGTAAATATAAATGTGTCATTCAACCCGCCACCACCCGACACAGCCAATTAGTAAGGTTTGTCACGTAAACAGAACATGCCAATTCGTCACTAGTACAGCACACCGGTGTGTTGGAGAAAAAATTGTAAATGTTGTGGATTTCCTCTCCAACACACCAGTGTGCTGTACTAGTAATGAATTGGCCACGTTCTGTTTACGTGACAAATCTTACTAGTTGGCTGTGTCGGGTGGTGGCGGGTTTAACGACACATTTGTATATTCATGCGATCTAACCCAAACAAAACCTGTATTATGTATAATAGGTGACATTCCGGGCAATGGACCTTTCTTAATGTGCTGTGAAGAAGGGCTCATTCCCCAAAACGTTACCTATTATATGCGTTTAACTTTGAAAAGGTCAGAGCATTATGGATCTTATCTGTGTTAAGCTAAATCAACGCGATCTGATCCCCCCTAAAAAGTAAAATATTGACTTTTTTGGGGGGTAAAATCGCGTTTATTTAACTCAACACAGATAAGATCCAAAAAAAATGTATCGACATTTTTTATCGCGATAATTGCTCGCGAACGGCGATGTGTTAGAAAGTGCCGAGTCGCCTGTTAGCTGTGCGACCGCTAGCCAACGCAAGCTGCCGCCAAACAATTTGCGCACGCGCACACCAACAATATCACAAGGAAAAGCCAACATCGTGTTAAGTTCGCTTCTGTGGACGGTGCATTTTGACTAAATTCGAGCCGCGGTGAGAAATTATACGTAGATAAATTATAAGAATATTAAAAAAACCCGTGTTGCTTTGACCGCCATGCAATGATGAACGTTTCGCCCCACTGCAGCGGGGCGCTGATGGGGAGAAGCGTCGCCCTCCCCTGAGGCTGTGTGCGGATATCAAATGTCGTGCACAGTTAAGAGGAGCTACATGTGTAGTAGCTACTACTACAGCTACTACATATGTAGCTACTACTACATATGTAGCTACTACTACATATGTAGTAACTACGGGCCCCGCACCTTTAAGAGCCCCGCGCTAAATGCTTTCAGTGATTCTGCACTTGCTCTATTACAATAGTACTATACCGCCTTCAACTTTTGTGAACGACCGGGTGTTTTAAGGTTAGCGATTTGTCGTATTATCCGGCTGTACAGAAAATAAAAAAAATACAATTACTTTACTATGCAAGTAAAAAAAGTTGTGTTTTAATATCTACGTGTTTTTTTTTACTTAGGGTCTCTTTATACCATATGCTACAGGCCTCGCACTAGCTTAATCCGGCACTGGACCCCCCATCCCCCTCATCGCTAATTCCCCCCCACCAACTATAGAAGATGTCGAACTCCTCTTCTTGGTTCTTTCGGTAAAGTCACGTAGAAGGGAAATAATAAAATAATACAAATAAAACATAATAAAATACAATTCTCACGACGTTTCGGCCACAACGCAAGCAGCCGTCCTCAGGTGAAGAACAGGTCTGTCGGAAAGACAGCGTTTGAATGAGACGCTGTCTTTCCGACAGCCGAAACGTCGTGAGAATTGTATTTTATTATGTTTTATTTTTATTATTTTATTATTTCCATTCTACGTGACTTTACCGAAAGAACCAAGAAGATGAATCCCTGCAGTCACGAAAGCTTTAAATCGAAATTTAAGTCGAACTCCGCCTATGGATTCTTCAGCTCATTTGTGATCATTCTACGGGGGGGGGAGGCGAGAAAACGACCATGAGCCAGCCGAATGTTTCCCGCGCCGCGTTCGATGTTAAACGAACGTGACCCCCGGCAACCTTTGCTTGCGTCCCTTATTTTTTCCCCAGTCTGGCGCTGTGAAAACATTTAAATGTGACGGATTAGCTATTTCCCACCCGCACCCACCCACCCACCCTCCTCTCTTTTGGAAATGTTATTTTCGTCGTAATTACAGGCGCTGTTTTAAATCCGCCCGCCACCACCCCACGCCATCCAGCGTGACCTTACGTTACTCTCGGGAAATTTAAATTAGTGAAACATTGCAATGTGATTGATCCCATTACAGGCGTCTCTCTTTCGGTTACGATTGCGTGTCGGAATGTACCATTGCGTGCTTAGCGGTGGCGGTCGGTGGGGGGGGGAGGTCTTTTAGTGATCTAAATCCTGAGTTGGCCTATTCAATTCCCTTGCGGGTGGTGCAATTCAAAGCTGTTTTGAACCAACAGCCTCAAATGAGCATTGTTAGCGATGGTGGAACAGGTGATAAAGCCTTTAGCGTTGCAGTGCCATGTCGTGGGTTTGATCCTTACCCTGACGCCCACTGGCTCGGGTTGGGGTGGCACGTGCCCCCCCCCCCCCCTCCAATTATCCGATCGAAATCCCTAATTTCGATCGGATCATTGGGGTTTCTTAGTAATACATCGGCATTTTGCGACCCCCACTGCCACTGTGTAGCATATTATTACGCGCCGGGGACTCTGTGAGATGATAGGACAATAGTCTGAGTCCATAATTGGCAATAAGCAACGGCAAAGCAGTTATAAGTGACTCACAGAATTGTGCGAAGTTGCGTATATACAGCACACGACTTCCCTGAAGGCATTCACCTTCAGCGAACGCGATGCCGATCACACAACGCGGTTCGAATTCGACCCTTGATCGATGGCTGTGCCATCGCCGCACACGCATCGAATAAAAAGCAAAGGACAAGTCCTTACTTACTAACAACTCTTATCATTTTTTATTTCTGGAGGGGTTTCCCCCCTCCTACCTGAAAATCCTGGCTCCGCAATTGCTGATGCCTGCTGCTGTATATTTGGAGTTTGCGTGTCTCTCTATCTCTCTCTCTGCCCGTGTGGTCGCGTTGATTTTTCTCCGGGTCCTCCGGTTTTTTTCTCTCCCCATTTAGCATCAACATCACGTGCGTCGAGTATTTGGCTGCTATAGATTTCCACGTCATTTGGGATGGTCAGGTCGCTTCTGGAAAAAAGCTATTTTGCTCAGTGAGACTTACCTGATGAAATAAAAAATATAGTGTAGTTTTAATATGAGTCTCTATTGGTTGATGTGGGTCTCTATGAGTATGAGTCTCTGTGGGTCTATGGGTCTCTATAAGTATGGGTCTCTGGGTAAATAGGTCTCTATAAATTTACTCAAAAGCCATTTCGTTGAGCTATCTATCATCTGTGGCCAGGCCGCTTCTGAAAAGGAGTCATATAGCTGAGTGGGTCTTACCTGATGAAAACACATCCCTGCGGAGGGAGCTGGTAGGAACGTTGGGTTGCTCGGTCAATGGCCAGGGTCAAGTGAGTAGGTTAAACGTTGAGTTTTATTAGGGCACTACGGGGTGACCAGCCCCTCCCCACCCAGTCCCACCCCTCCCACCCCCCACCCAGCCCCACCCTCCCCACCCAGTCCCTCCCCATCCTCCCCACCCAGCCCCTCCCCACCCTCCCACCCAGCCCCTCCCCACCCTCCCCTCCCCACCCACCCAGCCCCTTCCTCCCCACCCAGCCCCTCCCTGCACGACGGACGGGCACAATAATCCCGTGTGGGCTGGTGTAACCAGGAGGTTCCTACCAGTATTACTTATTCTTGGGTTCTTTCTTCACGACGTTTCGATCGCAACACAAGCGGTCGTCCTTAGGCAGAAAATATATATCTAATCCAGCAGTGGAACTGCGATCGAAACGTCGTGATTTATTTTATTTTCTACCTCCGTGACTTTACCGAAAGAACCAAAGAGTATGGATCCCTGCAGTGACGAAAGCTTCAAATAAAGATGTGACTTTGTCTGTATTTAGTGACATGCTTTTACCTTTTTCTCTGAAAAAGAAGCTAATGGCTCAGTTGGCTTTACCTGGTGAATTTTTTTTTAAATTTATATCTATATTTAGTGATTGTCTTTTCTATCCGTTGAACTTCTATCGTATTTTTATACTGTTTGCTGTTGGAGCAATGCTGACTCTGTGCCCATGCTGAACATCGCTGAATAAGAACTTCATAGCTCATCGGAATCCTCCTCCCGAAGTCTAAACAAAGATTCTGATTCTGATCTCATGTCGACAGCTCTAAGTCAGTGCCAGAAAACACCAACTCCCTATGGGGGGTAGGGGGTGTGGTGGGGTGAATCACTCCATAAGAAACAACCACTGTGGCACTCACTTTATCGACCCTAGAGAGAGATGATGAAGGACTGAGTCAACCCCACCGACCAGGAGTTGAACTCGCATCCTTCCGATTGCGAGCCGCACGCTCACTCGCTCCCTCGAACGCCGAGCAGACAGAAAGGTCGCACAGACAGACAGAAACGTCGCTCAGACAGACAGAAACGTCGCGCAGACACACAGAAACGTCGCACAGACAGACAGAAACGTCGCTCAGACAGACAGAACGTCACTCAGACAGACAGAAACGTCGCGTAGACAGACAGAAACGTCGCTCAGACAGACAGAAAGTCACTCAGACAGACAGAAACGTCACTCAGACAGACAGAAACGTCGCTCAGACAGACAGAAACGTCACTCAGACAGACAGAAACGTCGCTCAGACAGACAGAAACGTCACTCAGACAGACAGAAACGTCGCTCAGACAGACAGAAACGTCACTCAGACAGACAACAGAAACGTCGCGCAGACAGACGACAGAAACTTCGCTCAAACAGACGACAGAAACTTCGCCCCCCGTGAGTTTTCACACGCCAGGAGTCCCATGCCGGGCGCAACGAGGATGGATTTGCAACTTGGCGCGTCCCCTCTGCGGGCGTGCGGTGTATTTTAGGAAGCCGGGAAGGAGCGGGCCCCAAACAATGACCCCGCTTGTCCGTGGGTTCCCTGCGGATTTGACAGATTTCAACGGGAAGAACGGTGGAGAACGGTTAATGGATCAGCGGTTAGTATTGCGGTTAGCGGTAAGTACAGAGACAGGAGGGATTGTCAGCTCTGACTGAAGCAATTCTTGGAGATTATTTTCTTCGTAATTTTCTTTTTTTAAATATCCTCTATATTATCATCTCTCGGGTTTCTTTCAAAAGTCACCGGGGGGAGATCGTTACCAATTCCGGTAGAGACTCCCTGCTAATCCGGGACGTTTGGTAACCTCGGTTTAGCATGTAGGCCCTCGCGAACAGTATTATTCGTAATAAAAAAGGGTTTTGGGTTTGATCGCGTTATTTATAAATGTGTCGCAACCCTCCACCACCCGACACGGCCAATCAGCAAATCTGTACATGGAAAACTTTGAATCAAGAGCGCTTGCCTCAAGTACATTAAAACCAACTTTTTGGTTTAGATATGTTGATGACACTTTGGTTGTCTGGCCAAATGGTAAAGATACACTTAATGCATTTTTAAATCATCTCAATGCACAAAACCCGGCCATCCAGTTCACCATGGAAATGGAGGTGAACAAACACACTCCGCTTCCTGGATATTTTGCTTGGACGCGGTCAAAATGGTAAAAAAAATTAACCCGTAAAAACAAAGTTTTTCACTATAAATCCTTTATATGCGTGGCGGCTAGAGTCCTCTCGTCCTCTGGCTTGAGATGGCTGCCACCTATGGGTCAGATGATTGCCTGCCACAATTAAGCAATTGGTAATTAAATATAATTTTTTTTTCCTAAAAAGTGTAAAAATTTGGAAAAAAATTTCACGAAAATTAATTGTCACGCACAACGTGTCTGTGTGCAAAATGTCAGCTCGATTGGATCACGGGAAGTGGGTTAAAAAACGACCAAAAGATTTGCACGGTCGTAAGTGCGCAAGCAAGCAAGCAAGTGAACTTAAAATAAAGGATTTAATAACACGCAGCGTTTACCGAAAGGGAACGCACATTGATGCCTATCTGAATGCAGTCCCGCATCATCACCCAGCACAGAAATCCTCTCTCATCAAGACGCTCATACATCGGGCAAAAACAGTGTCAGATGGTGAGAGTCTAAGGAGAGAGATTATGAACATGTTAAAATACCGTTTATCTCGGGAGTTACTGACCAATTAGCCCGTGTTTTGCAAAAGCAAAATATTAAATTGAGATTTGGTACGGTACACAAAATTATTAATCTAGTGTCTTGTACTAAAGATTAATTACCGATGTTACCAACAGAAGAAGGTGTATATCGGAGCAATTGCTTATGCGGCAAATGCTATACTGGACAGACGGGACGTAAGATTAGCGTAAGACTAAAAGAACACCAAAGGAACATTAAATTATCTCAAACACAGCTGTCGGCAGTGGCAGAGCATGCTTGCCAACAAGGACATTCAATTGATTTTGATAACGTTGAAGTATTATGCAAAACGAATTATTACTGGCCAATACTACTTAGAGAATCAATCGAAATTGAGAAGAATACAAATAATTTCAACCGCCGTGATCGCTAAGACTCAGCACAGCCTGGAAGCGTACTATTAAGTAATACACAATACATATTGAAATTCCTTAAGTGGCTGATTACTGATCTTGTACATAATTGCAATACCCCCCCCACCTCCGCCTCTGATCTCGAAACGTGATCGGGGTTTAACAACAATCACGTCATCCTGCACTATTTGGTTTGGCCATGTTTGTTTGTTGTAGTACAGAGTTAGACTGATGGCCTTAATCTAAGTTGTCTTGTGGTTGTTGATGTTTGACTTGCATCCCACTGAGATTTTTGCACACAGTGTTTTTTCTGCAATATTTTGCTGTCTTTTGTTGGATTTTCTGTTTGCACATAGTCACTTTAAGATGTTTTCTTGTTCATGTTTTTGTTTTTTGTTTGTTGCGGTTGCACCCGATTCAAGAGCCGAATGGCTCACAGTGCTATACCTAATAAATGAACTTGAACTATTTAAGACCGGGAGCAGGTGGATGACTTCACATTGCTGGCAAATCACCCGACGATGCTGGATGTAATTACCAGCGAAATGTCGAACTCAAATTCGAAATGTTCTGGATTCACTCTTCAAACACACCGGTGGGCTGAAGAAGTAACTAATTGGCGTTTTGGTAACCTCACCGTACAGATTCGTGCTTACCCCCCCCCCACCCCGTAATGCAGTGGTACAGCCTAAATGGTCCCTTAAAAGTGGAACATTCCAGCGCAAATGTTTGGCCCTGGTTTTGTTGGAAATGTGGCAGGGAAAAAAAATGTCCCACCTTTTTGTCGAATGTAATCTGTCGTTGTCTTTGTTATTGTTACACCTCGCAAGCGCCAAAAACACCCGCGGTGCACTGCCATTGAGGGCACAAGGCATTCGCTGTCCGATCTTGAAGAAGGAGCTACAGTATCCCAACACACACATTGCACACCACAGTGAGCCATGGTCAAAGTGCCGCTCTATAAAATTTCCTCCCAAGCCGCTGACGAACCGACACGATCCTTCCATTGTAACGATCCACCTGGCACACCTTGCACGTGAGCTGATTTCATAGCTCCATCTCCGAAGTTGTAAAAAATTAACCCGTAACAACAAAGTTTTTCATTATAAATCCTTTATATGCGTGGCATCGGTTTTATTTTATTATTAATTTATGTGTTTCTTGAGTAAGAGTTTCATTTGTATCACATTGGTATTTGAAATTAAATATGAAAAAAAAAATTCCTAAAAAGTGGAAAATTTAGGAATTTTTTTTTCACGAAAATAAATTGTCACGCACAACGAGTGTGTGTGCAATATGTCAGCTCGATTGGATCACGGGAAGTGGGTTAAAAAACGACCGAAAGATTTGCACGGTCCTAAGCAAGCAAGCAAGCGAACTTAATATAAAGGATTTAATAAAAAGCACGTGCTCTCGGGATGCGTTCCGTTCCTAGAAATGTTTATATTGATATTTTTAAAATTTAAATCGGGCACAATCTGTATGAGTCATGGGTGACGGCATGAGGCAGAGAGTAAAGTATGTTTCATCCTTTGCCTCTTAGCACACACACACACACCTCGCGATGCAGCGGTTCCCATGATTGCGCCATGAATCTCTCTGCGTGCATGTCTGCGTTTCGTCGATGTCGTCCGTGGCCCCAATTGTGAATTCTCCAGAGTGTTTGCACCGAGCGGATCTGGTTGTGGGCGTGCGAAAGGGGCAGAAAGCATTTTGCCGGTTCACGATTGCTGGCGGTGGTTGAGCCATGTTGAGGATTCATCTTCTTGGTTCTTCGGTAAAGAAGGGAAATAATAAAATAATAAAAATAAAACAATAAAATACAATTCTCACGACGTTTCGGCCACAACGCAAGCAGCCGTCCTCAGGTGAAGAACAGGTCTGCCGGAAAGACAGCGTCTGAATGAACACAGAAGAAGATGAATCCCTGCAGTCACGAAAGCTTTAAATCGAAAAAAAAATGTTGAGGATTCTCAACCTTTAAAAAAATAAAGAAAAAAAAATAAAGAAAAAATATATATCCCACCCCACTCCAATCTTACGATTTCATTACTGAGATACATTGCCAGGGTCAGGTCAAACCAACACATGAGAATCGATATCATTGCTACCCTCACAACACAATCGTTGTCATTCGTCATCGTCATCATCACATTGGTCAGCACAATATCCGTCGTCAACATAGTGACTGCCATCATCATCAAAGTCGTCGTATATTGAAACGTCGTATATTGAATAACGTATTACATTAGCGCGATGAGGAAGCGTTCCCAGCCTTCGTAACTTAACATTTCATACTCATAAACACTTCATAACTTACCATTCATATTGTAAACAAAGACAATTTGTGTTGAGTATAATGTTATATTTTCTACCGTGCAGTATTATAATTCAAAACTGACATAAATGAAATAAACATAGTGAAGAAACATGATTTAATTTGTATTTATAAAGTACAATAGATCAACGAATGTATTATTTATCTATAAATTTCGGTGTATTTATTCATTATTTTACTTCGTTTCGATCTTTCTGTGTAAAATAATAGCTTTTGAAACCAAAACTTGCTTTATGGAATATACGGACTCTACTGTCATTGCCACCTATATCAGCACAATCATCGTTACTCGTCATCGTCTTACTCACCAAGATCTCCACCAACACCATTCGCACTAAAATCGTAATCACCATTTTTGATTTAAAGCTTTCGTGACTGCAGGGATTCATATTCTTGGTTCTTTCGGTAAAGTCACGTAGAAGGGAAACAATAAAAGAATACAAATATAAAACAATACAATTCTCACGACGTTCCGACTGCAACACAAGCAATCGTCATCAGGTGTGAAAAACGCAGCAAGAAATTTTGAAAAAAGTGGCGTTTTTTTCTTAACGTTATCAAGATTTGGCCAAGGCAGCAAACGCAACAACAAAACGCTCCCGGACCACACCAAGATAACACAACGCAGCATAAGCCCCTCAATACAGTGGCACATAAAGATTGAACTATCAACAGATTGGTGAGGACCAAAGTCACAAATCACATTTGCAAAAATGTGACTGCTGTATCCAGCACTAATCTCCTGCCTCAGGATATTATTTGAAGGAAGATTTACGATGTTATGGGGAGAAAAGAAGGTTGTTCCAAAACGTTGGTGCTATAAACTAAACTGTAAAACTATTTTTTATTTCATCAGGTAAGACCCACTCAGCTATATGACTCCTTTTCAGAAGCGGCCTGGCCACAGATGATAGATAGCTCAACGAAATGGCTTATGAGTAAATTTGTAGAGACCTATTTACCTAGAGACCCATACTTATGTAATATGAGGATATATCCGGCTCACTGACGTATCACAACTCGTCATGGTGATTGGCTCTGCGGTCCTGGTTTACAGCCAATGGGGGGAAGCCTGGGGGCATGGCCCTGACGTGATGGAAAGGTGACAGCTGTAAGGATTGGTTCTGCTGGCTTTGGCCTCAGCCAATGGGGAGATGAGTCAGGGGCGTGGTCCCGGGAGCTGACGAGGGAGCCTGGCGGAAACGTACCACGTGACCCGGGTATTAAATAGGGGTGGAGACGAATGGCAGTGCGTCTTTCTCTGTCTATCTGTCCCTCTCACGCTGCCTATCAGCAGCGTGAAGTAACTGTAACATAAGTTGAATAAAAGACGGATTCCAGAAGTCGTCTCAACGAGCTTTATTACACTTATAGAGACCCATCGACCCACAGAGACTCATACTCATAGAGACCCACATCAACCAATAGAGACCCATACTAAAACTAAACTATTTTTTTTATTTCATCAGGTAAGGCTCACTGAGAAAAATAGCTCTTTTTCAGAAGCGACCTGACCATCACAAGTGACAGATAGCTCAACGAAACGACTTATCATCACGTGGAAATCTATAGCAGCCAAATACTCGACACACGTGATGTTCAGACGCTGTCTTTCTGACAGACCTGTTCTTCACCTGAGGACGACTGCTTGCGTTGTGGCCGAAACGTCGTGAGAATTATTTTATTGTTTTACTTTTATTATTTTATTATTTCCATTGTACGTGACTTTACCGAAAGAACCAAGAAGATGAATCCCTGCAGTCACGAAAGCTTTAAATCGAAATTTTACACGTGATGTTGATGCTAAATGGTGTGAAATCCACAGCAAGAAAAAAAAATAATTTGAAAATGTTCTTGCTGTGGATTTCACACCTGATGATGATTGCTTGTGTTGCAGTCGAAACGTCGTGAGAATTGTATTGTTTTATATTTTTATTATTTTATTGTTTCCCTTCTACATGACTTTACCGAAAGAACCAAGAATACATAATCACCATGCTCACCATCTCCATAATAAATCTTGATTTGAAGCTTTCGTGACTTGCAGGAAACCATACTCTTTGGTTATTTCGGTAAAGTCACGTGGGTAGAAAAATTTACAGATCACGACGTTTCGATCGCAGCACAAGCAACCGTCATCAGGTGGGACAACCACAGCGAGAGAACTGCTGACGCGTCGAAACATCGTGATCTGTTAATTTTCTATCTACGTGCCTTTACCGAAAGAACCAAAGAGTATGCATCTCTGTGATAATAATCTGTATTACCGCCCCCGAAAGCCATCATTAGCGACATTGACATTATCTTAATCATCATCAGCACCACCACTACCACCACTATGGGGCCGTCCATAAATGACGTCACGCGATTTTGGACGATTTTTGACCCCCCTCCCTCGTCACACGGCGTCACAAAAAGTCAGACCCCCCCCTCAAATATGACGTCACAAAGCTCTGCCCCCCCCCCAAAAATCTAAAACATGCTTCAAATCGCTTTAAACTATTGTCATTGTAGTGCGTATTTAATGTGGCGCTGCACTCTGATGTTGTAGGAGAAATCATTTATTAAAAAGTATATTTAATTAAGTAGAACGTGTTGTCTATATTTATTTAAAGTTGCGCATTTTGATGTGACGTCACATTTCTCAACCCCCCCCTCGTAACACATTGTCACAAATGTCTGACCCCCCCCCCCCCTCCAGGTGCGTGACGTCATTTATGGACGGCCCCTATTATCATAATTGTCAACAGGCCCCCCATCATGGTTAACTGTCAATATCAGCACCGATATCATCACCACCACCACCACAAACGTGATCATCACTGTCAACATCATCATCACCGTCATCAACATGACCACAATCATAATCATTGTCATCGCTACCGCCACAAGGACCACCACCACCATCATCTCCATCATCATCATGACCAACAATCATCGTAATCACTGTCACCATCATTACTACCACCATCATCATCATCATCGTATTTCTGGGTTCTGTAAATTGAAGGGCACGAGGTGAAACTGAACACAGTGTTGGCGAAGCTCACCCCGCGCCAATGTGCTCAACATCGGCTCGGGCGTGCGTTGTCACGTGCCATTTACACCGCCGGTGCAGCACTAGCAACGGAGGAGGAAGCAATTCCCACTCCGCCTATTTGAATAGAGAGACACGGGGGGAGGGGGGGGCAAGCCATGTCCTCTGAGCAATCCCGTCAACTCTCTCGCTCTCTCTGTGCATGCTGCAGAGGTCGCAAACGGGTTTTGATTCCTTACCCGTACTCGGCCGCACCAGGGTCGCAAACGGGTACCCGTCCCCGGCCGTACCCGTACCCTACCCGTACCCGGCCGGGTACGGGTATCGGGTACCTGATTGCGACCTTTGGGATGAAGCCATGTTGCAGGCGCGGGTGGGTTGACTCTAGGAACTTGAATTGTGAGAAGAGACAAGACGTTGAGAAATGAGTGACAAACGGTGACTCACCAGTGACTCACGGCCTACCCGTACCCGTACCCGGCCGCACCAGGGTCGCAAATGGGTACCCGTACCCGGCCGGGTACGGGTAGCCGGGTATCGGGTAGGATACGGGTATCAGCTACCCAGTTGCGACATCTGGCGTGCTGTTTTCATTCTACCGTTTGCGCAGCCTCACGCAACACGGATTTATATCTGACGCAATTATTTTTGGTCGAAAAAACAAAAACCCCGGAATTGTCATTTTAAACATCTACGTCGGTGAACGATACAGTCCCGATGTCAATGCACCGCTGGATGAAAGTAAGATTATTATTTTTTTACGATTGTAGCCGATGCGATGCTAGCCAGCGCGCTGAATGGCAAGGGAGGGTTTTACTGGTAGGAACCTCCTGGTTACACCAGCCCACACGGGATTATTGTGTCCGTCGTGCAGGGAGGGGCTGGGTGGGGAGGGTGGGGAGGGGCTGGGTGGGAAGGGTGGGGCTGGGTGGGGAGGGTGAGGAGCGTGGGGAGGTGCTGGGTGGGGAGGGTGGGGAGGGGCTGGGTGGGGGGTGGGAGGGGTGGGGCTGGGTGGGGAGGGGCTGGTCACCCCGTGGTGCCCTTATAAAACTCAACGTTTAACCTATTCACGCCGGCTTGTGCCCGCCCTCACAGTCGGCCATATTTGCGGAATACACCACGCCGCCGTTGACCCTGGCCATTGACCGAGCAACCCAACCTTCCTACCAGCTCCCTCCGCAGGAATGTGTTACAGGGGTCTGTATAGGTCGGCTGGTATACGATGGTAGTAGCTACGTGGGGGTGGTGACTGACTTGCCTTCTGTGCGTGGTATTGGGAGAGGCATCTTGAATTCCGTGGGGCCGTGGGGTTGATGCCATCATCGCCGCGTATCGATCGCTTGACATCAGAGCCCCTTGTATGGCTGCAAGCCGGCCGATTAGAGGTGACCCCCCCGCCTGTTTTTTTTCTTTTCTCCCTTCAAATCATTTTATGACCGTGCACCGAAAAATGTGTTGAGTGTTTTTTTTTTGTGTACGCCCATACCTAAATTGGATTTCTTCTTGAAATCGCTCCCACCGCCCCCCCCCCAATTATATTTCATTCGTGCTGTTACCGACTTTGTAGCGTGACCTTGTTTGCACAAAAGGGGGGGGGGAGCTTACAGAAACCCACAAGGGAGGAGGGGAATTACGCAATGTTACATTGAGACAAAGATCCCCCGTGTAGCCTCAACAGCCCTTTGGGGGCAAGTGCCGTTAGCGAGTAGCAGCAGCTATGAAGGCCGGCACGGTAACACGAGGGAGATGGGTGGCCAGCACACCACGCCCGACCGCTTTTGTCTCCCCCAGTGGCGATGTTTACACACCGCACCAGGTACTCGTTTTAGGCTGAGTCGACCTAGGGGGAGGCCCAGGACCTGTTCAAATAATCGTCACTGGGTGTTGGCCTTGAGCGGGAATCGAACTCAGGTTCATGGTGCAGCGCGCAAACCGCTACACTACCGCTCCCCAGGGTACAAAGACAAAGACCCCCCGTGTAGCCTTAACATACTGTTGGGGCAAGTGCCGTTAGCGAGTAGCAGCACCTATGAAGGCCGGCACGGCACACAAGCATGTTTGGTGGACAACACCACTCCCGGCCGCCTTTGTCTCCCCAGTGACGATGTTTACGACACATCTCACCAGGTACTCGTTTGAGGCTGAGTCGACCTAGGGGTGGCCCAGGAGCGATTCAGATAAATGTCACTGGCGGGGATCGAATACTCGGGTCCGCTGGGTTCGTAGCGCAGTGCGCTAACCGCTGACACTACCGCTCCCCACTTAACCAAACTTTAAAACACACACACACACGTTTTTTATTTCTAGATTTGAAGCTTTCGTGACTGCAAGGATTCATATTCTTAGGTTTTTTCGGTAAAGTCACGTACGTAAAACATTAAAATTAATAAAAGTAAAATAAAATAAAAATCAACGACGTTTCGGAGGCAACACACACGTGTTTACACACGTGTGGCCATGTATGTTTGGTTGTGTAACGGTCAGCGCACTGAACTACGAACCCGGTGTCTCGAGTTCGATTCCCGCTCACGGCCAACAATCGGTGGCGATGATCCGAACTGGTCCTGTGCCTCCCCTTCAGTAGACTCAGCCTTGGGGAGACAAAGGCGGCCAGGTCCTGGTGCTACCCGCAATCACCGCCTCGTGTGCCGTGTTGGCCGTCATTGATGCTCACCCCACGGCACTTGTCCTAACGGTCTGCGAGAGGCTATACTGGGATCTTTCTTTGCCTTTGTGTTCACGTGTGTATAATTTTGCGTCTGTCAGTCAGTAATCTCAGGAATCCGATGAGCTATGAAGCTCTTTGCTCAGCAGCGAGCCCTCCACACTTCATGCGACGACACTCGAAAGTGCACCTAGCCTGGCACAAGCACAGTCGTGACGTCTCCGCCGTATGCGCACACGTGTTTGCCGGACGACGCTTGTGCCTCCCTCCCGGCTGTTAAGGCATTTATTTATATAATTCATAACTTAATAACGTTGCATGGATCCTCTGAGATGCGTACATTTAATTTATAAGGCTGCCCAGCGCCACACAAGGGGAAGATTTCTCCTCTTCACGAATTTAGCCACGCAGGAATAATTACGTTGCCTGGCAAGACATCTTGTTATTGAGCCTCCTCAAGGATGTTAGCTCCGACACTGGAATTAACTGCTCTGCGGTTATTGAGATATATATGTGTGTGTGTGCAGTATGTTCATTCGCCCTGCCACAGGGTATGTGGGGAAGGGGGGGGGGGGTATACTGTATGTGATCGTACTTCACCATGCCTCAGTGCATCACGGCAGCGAGATGTTAACTACCTCGCCTGGTTTACAGGAGGTCGTGGGTTCGATCTCGATCCCGACCCTGACGCCTGCTGCTGTGTATTTGGAGTTTGCGTGTCTCTCTCTCTCTCATCATCATCATCGTCACGGTGGCTAGGAGATGTTAACTACCTCGCCTGGTGTACAGGAGTTCGTGGGTTCGATCCCGACCCTGACGCCTGCTGCTGTGTATTTGGAGTTTGCGTGTCTCTCTCTCATCATCATCACGGTGGCTAGGAGATGTTAACTACCTCGCCTTGTATACAGGAGGTCGTGGGTTCGATCCCGATCCCGACCCTGATGCCTGCTGCTGTACATTTGGAGTTTGCGATGTGTCTCACTCCTTGTGGTCGCGTGGATTTTTCTCCGGATCCTCCGTTTTCTTTTTCCCCTCCACATTTAGAATCAACACCACGCATTTGGAGTCATTGGCTGTGATACATTTCCACGCGACAAGCCCCTTCGTTTAGCTGTCATTTGTGGCCAGGTCGCTTCCGAAAAAGAGATATATAGGCTCAGTGTGCCGTACCTGGTAAGAAAAAAAGTGTTTAATTCATTCTAGATTTGAAGCTTTCGTGACTGCAAGGATTCATATTCTTAGGTTTTTTCGGTAAAGTCAGGTGGAACCGTCACAGCCACGACAGCTGTCGTGGCTGTGACGGTTCCACCTGAAGACGGAAGCTTGTGTTGCCTCCGAAACGTCGTGATTTTTATTTTACTTTTATTAATTTGTATGTTTTTACCTACGTGACTTTACCGAAAAAACCTAAGAATATGTTTAATTCATGTAATAGATGGTGACGGCTTTGGGGAGCATTTCATCCAGCAGTGGATTAATTCTGACTGCTGCTGATGATGATGAAGACGAAGTTCGGCCCGTGTGGCTCTGTGGCAGAGCGTTAGACTCACAAATTGCGGGTTCAAATTCAGGCCAGGGGTCAATTCTGGGGTCAACTCATTCACATTCCCGTGGTTTACTACGCCATTGATAATGTAGTTACTACGCCACTGATAATGTAGTCACGACACCACTGATAATGTAGCTACTACGCCACTGATGATGTAGTTACTACACCACTGATGATGTAGTTACTACACCACTGATAATGTGGTCACGACACCACTGATAATGTAGTCACTACGCCACTGATGATGTAGTTACTACACCACTGATAATGTAGTTACTACGCCACTGATAATGTAGTTACTACGCCACTGATAATGTAGTTACTATGCCACTGATGATGTAGTTACTACACCACTGATAATGTAGTCACTACGCCACTGATAATGTAGTTACTACGCCACTGATAATGTAGTCGCTATGCCACTGATAATGTAGTCACTACGCCACTGATAATGTAGTCACTATGCCACTGATAATGTAGTCACTGCACCACTGATTATGTAGTCACTACACCACTGATAATATAGTCACTACGCCACTGATAATGTAGTCACTACACCACTGATAATGTAGTCACTACACCACTGATAATGTAGTCACTACGCCACTGATAATGTAGTCACTACGCCACTGATAATGTAGTTACTACGCCACTGATAATGTAGTTACTACACCACTGATTATGTAGTCACTACACCACTGATAATGTAGTCACTGCACCACTGATAATATAGTCACTACACCACTGATAGTGTAGTTTACTACACCACTGATAATGTAGTCACTGCACCACTGATCATGTAGTCACTACACCACTGATAATGTAGTCACTACACCACTGATAATGTAGTCACTACACCACTGATTATGTAGTCACTACGCCACTGATAATGTAGTTACTACGCCACTGATAATGTAGTTACTACACCACTGATAATGTAGCCACTGCACCACTGATTATGTAGTCACTACACCATTGATAATGTAGTCACTACGCCACTGATTATGTAGTCACTACGCCACTGATAATGTAGTCACTACACCACTGATAATGTAGTCACTACGCCACTGATTATGTAGTCACTGCACCACTGATAATGTAGTTACTACACCACTGATTATGTAGTCACTACGCCACTGATAATGTAGTCACTACACAACTGATAATGTAGTTACTACACCACTGATAATGTAGTCACTACACCACTGATAATGTAGTCACTACGCCACTGATAATGTAGTTACTACGCCACTGATTATGTAGTCACTACGCCACTGATAATGTAGTCACTACGCCACTGATAATGTAGTCACTGCACCACTGATTATGTAGTCACTACGCCACTGATAATGTAGTTACTACACCACTGATAATGTAGTCACTACGCCACTGATAATGTAGTCACTGCACCACTGATAATGTAGTTACTACACCACTGATAATGTAGTCACTACGCCACTGATAATGTAGTCACTACGCCACTGATAATGTAGTCACTACGCCACTGATAATGTAGTCACTACGCCACTGATAATGTAGTCACTACACAACTGATAATGTAGTTACTACACCACTGATAATGTAGTCACTACGCCACTGATAATGTAGTCACTACACAACTGATAATGTAGTTACTACACCACTGATAATGTAGTCACTACACCACTGATAATGTAGTCACTACGCCACTGATAATGTAGTTACTACGCCACTGATTATGTAGTCACTACGCCACTGATAATGTAGTCACTACGCCACTGATAATGTAGTCACTGCACCACTGATTATGTAGTCACTACGCCACTGATAGTGTAGTCACTACACCACTGATAATGTAGTCACTGCACCACTGATAATGTAGTCACTACACCACTGATAGTGTAGTTTACTACACCACTGATAATGTAGTCACTGCACCACTGATAATGTAGTTACTACACCACTGATAGTGTAGTCACTACACCACTGATAATGTAGTCACTGCACCACTGATAATATAGTCACTACACCACTGATAGTGTAGTTTACTACACCACTGATAATGTAGTCACTGCACCACTGATCATGTAGTCACTACACCACTGATAATGTAGTCACTACGCCACTGATAATGTAGTTACTACACCACTGATAGTGTAGTTTACTACACCACTGATAATGTAGTCACTACACCACTGATAATGTAGTCACTACACCACTGATAGTGTAGTTTACTACACCACTGATAATGTAGTTACTACACCACTGATAATGTAGTCACTACACCACTGATTATGTAGTCACTACGCCACTGATAATATAGTCACTACACCACTGATAGTGTAGTTTACTACACCACTGATAATGTAGTCACTACACCACTGATAATGTAGTCACTACACCACTGATAATGTAGTCACTACACCACTGATAATATAGTCACTACACCACTGATAATGTAGTCACTGCACCACTGATAATGTAGTCACTGCACCACTGATTATGTAGTCACTACACCACTGATAATATAGTCACTACACCACTGATAATGTAGTCACTGCACCACTGATAATGTAGTCACTGCACCACTGATAATGTAGTCACTACACCACTGATAATGTAGCCACTGCACCACTGATAATGTAGTCACTACATCACTGATAATGTAGCCACTGCACCACTGATTATGTAGTCACTACACCACTGATAATGTAGTCACTGCACCACTGATAATATAGTCACTACACCACTGATAGTGTAGTTTACTACACCACTGATAATGTAGTCACTGCACCACTGATCATGTAGTCACTACACCACTGATAATGTAGTCACTACACCACTGATAATGTAGTCACTACACCACTGATTATGTAGTCACTACGCCACTGATAATGTAGTTACTACGCCACTGATAATGTAGTCACTGCACCACTGATAATGTAGTCACTACACCATTGATAATGTAGTCACTACACCATTGATAATGTAGTCACTACGCCACTGATTATGTAGTCACTACGCCACTGATAATGTAGTCACTACACCACTGATTATGTAGTCACTACGCCACTGATAATGTAGTCACTACACCACTGATTATGTAGTCACTACGCCACTGATTATGTAGTCACTACACCACTGATTATGTAGTCACTACGCCACTGATTATGTAGTCACTACACCACTGATTATGTAGTCACTACACCACTGATAATGTAGTCACTACACCACTGATAGTGTAGTTTACTACACCACTGATTATGTAGTCACTACGCCACTGATAATGTAGTCACTACACCACTGATTATGTAGTCACTGCACCACTGATAATATAGTCACTACACCACTGATAGTGTAGTTTACTACACCACTGATAATGTAGTCACTGCACCACTGATAATGTAGTCACTACACCACTGATTATGTAGTCACTGCACCACTGATTATGTAGTCACTGCACCACTGATAATGGAGTCACTACGCCACTGATAATGTAGTCACTACACCACTGATTATGTAGTCACTACACCACTGATAATGGAGTCACTACGCCACTGATAATGTAGTCACTACACCACTGATTATGTAGTCACTACGCCACTGATAATGTAGTCACTACACCACTGATTATGTAGTCACTACACCACTGATTATGTAGTCACTACACCACTGATTATGTAGTCACTACGCCACTGATAATGTAGTCACTACACCACTGATAATGTAGTCACTACGCCACTGATTATGTAGTCACTACACCACTGATAATGTAGTCACTACACCACTGATAATGTAGTCACTACACCACTGATAATGTAGTCACTACGCCACTGATTATGTAGTCACTACACCACTGATAATGTAGTCACTACACCACTGATTATGTAGTCACTACACCACTGATAATGTAGTCACTACACCACTGATAATGTAGTCACTACACCACTGATAATGTAGTCACTACGCCACTGATAATGTAGTCACTACACCACTGATAATGTAGTCACTACGCCACTGATAATGTAGTCACTACACCACTGATTATGTAGTCACTACACCACTGATAATGTAGTCACTACACCACTGATAATGTAGTCACTACGCCACTGATAATGTAGTCACTACGCCACTGATAATGTAGTCACTACGCCACTGATTATGTAGTCACTACACCACTGATTATGTAGTCACTACACCACTGATAATGTAGTCACTACACCACTGATAATGTAGTCACTACGCCACTGATAATGTAGTCACTACGCCACTGATTATGTAGTCACTACACCACTGATTATGTAGTCACTACACCACTGATAATGTAGTCACTACACCACTGATAATGTAGTCACTACACCACTGATAATGTAGTCACTACACCACTGATAATGTAGTCACTACACCACTGATAATGTAGTCACTACACCACTGATTATGTAGTCACTACACCACTGATAATGTAGTCACTACACCACTGATAATGTAGTCACTACGCCACTGATAATGTAGTCACTACGCCACTGATTATGTAGTTACTACGCCACTGATAATGTAGTTACTACACCACTGATAATGTAGTTACTACACCACTGATAATGTAGTTACTACATCACTGATAATGTAGTTACTACGCCACTGATAATGTAGTTACTACGCCACTGATAATGTAGTTACTACACCACTGATAATGTAGTCACTACACCACTGATTATGTAGTTACTACGCCACTGATAATGTAGTCACTACACCACTGATAATCTGGTCACTATACCACTGATTATGTAGTTACTACGCCACTGATAATGTAGTTACTACACCACTGATAATGTAGTTACTACGCCACTGATAATGTAGTTACTATGCCACTGATAATGTAGTTACTACGCCACTGATAATGTAGTTACTACGCCACTGATCATGTAGTTACTACGCCACTGATAATGTAGTCACTACACCACTGATAATGTAGTTACTACACCACTGATAATGTAGTTACTACGCCACTGATAATGTAGTCACTACACCACTGATAATGTAGTCACTACACCACTGATAATGTAGTTACTACGCCACTAATAATGTAGTCACTACACCACTGATAATGTAGTCACTACACCACTGATAATGTAGTCACTACACCACTGATTATGTAGTCACTACGCCACTGATAATGTAGTTACTACACCACTGATAATGTAGTTACTACGCCACTGATAATGTAGTTACTACACCACTGATAATGTAGTCACTACGCCACTGATAATGTAGTCACTACGCCACTGATAATGTAGTTACTATACCACTGATAATGTAGTTACTACGCCACTGATAATGTAGTTACTATGCCACTGATAATGTAGTTACTACACCACTGATAATGTAGTCACTACACCACTGATAATGTAGTCACTACACCACTGATAATGTAGTTACTACACCACTGATAATGTAGTTACTACACCACTGATAATGTAGTTACTACGCCACTGATAATGTAGTCACTACACCACTGATAATGTAGTTACTCCGCCACTGATAATGTAGTCACTACGCCACTGATAATGTAGTTACTACACCACTGATAATGTAGTTACTACACCACTGATAATGTAGTCACTACACCACTGATAATGTAGTTACTACATCACTGACAATGTAGTTACTACACCACTGATTATGTAGTCACTACGCCACTCGTTCAGGGTGGTCGCTCAATTCCATAGCGCGCAGCTCTCGAAGCAGAGCTCCCCGCCGGCCTGCACAGCGCGAGTCGACGATGCCTCCAGCCATCGATCAGTTGAACATCGTTCAGCTGAGGATTTTCACGGTTGCCCGGGTTCAGGTGAGGTTAGCCGTAGGGGGGTGGGTGGGTAGGGAATCGCTGGATAAAAGCTTTGCGTGGCACAACAGAGATGCACGTTGCTGCTACTGCTGCCCGGGGTTTTGTCTTCAGCAAAATTGAGCTTCAGCGATCCTCAACAGCTTGGGGATATTGCAAATGTACGAGCTGCCCCCCCCCCCCCGTTTTGTGTGTCAGTAGGAGGGTTGTCTCGTGGCGGGGGGGGGGGTATTCGTGGATCGTATTTCACCACGAGGGTCGGTCCATCGCTGTCAACCCATCACGGTTTACCCCGTATTCTTGTACGGGGAAATTGAGTTTTCAGGTCCGTACGGCGTACATCCGTTTCAATACGTGCAAATGTTATAGTGTAGTGTATAGTGTAGTCTGTAGTATTGTATAGTAGCATCGCTGTCAACCCATCACAGTTTACTCCGTTTTCTTGTACGGGAAAATTGAGTTTTCAGGTCCGTACGGCATACAGCCGTTTCAATAGCGTCAACAAAAATTAATATTTTTTAAATATTTGTTTGTTTTCTCCTTGTGATGGGACTTTGTAGGATGAACGTTGAGGTGTATAAGGGGCACGGGGTGACCAATACGGTCTGATCTTCTTGGTTCTTTCGGTAAAGTCACGTAGAAGGGAAATAATAAAATAATAAAAATAAAACATAATAAAATAATTATTAAGAAAATGAATCCCTGCAGTCACGAAAGCTTTAAATCGAAATACGGTCTGAATTTGTCTGTAATAAGGTAGGGCACTGATAAGGGATTGCTGACGATGTCGCCACGCAAAGCAGCCGCTGGCACCTGTTGTGCAAGCGCGAGCCAGGCCCTGGAAAGAAACACACAATATTATAATAATAGTGTGTTTTTCCCCTTTTTTCTGGCAACAAAACTGAAACCTGTTTACAAGGAATCATGTGGTGCATTAACCACGATACTTGTGGTCAAAATGCAATCAAAAACACACTCTGATAATATCCTAATATATAAACAGCCAGGTCTGTGATTCTGTCATTCTGTGACTAACGCGGCACGGATTGGTTGAAGTGCGTCACGTGACCGGGACCAAGCAGCCAACCACCGCTTGGCAGGGCTATAGAACCAAACCCCCAGCAAGGCCATCTACTTAACGACGAGAGGAAATTCAGACGAAATGTCGTTTTCAATTAAGTGTTCAGGATTCTATAAAATGATATAAGCTTTTAATGAAAAAAAAATCTAATTCAAAACATAATACAATTCAAAATATGTTTCATTTTAAAACTTCAAAACGGAGCATCGGGTGCTTGCGTGAATGTGTCGTTCGTGTGCAATTTTTTTCGTGATATTCCTGGCCAAAGGCCTAGTATGTATATACTATCAGAGTGTATTTTTTGTTTGCACACTCTGATAATATATTATTTTAACTAATAAATTATATTATTAGAGTGTGTTTTTTGTTTGAATTTTGACCACAAGTATTGTGGTTAATGCACACATGATTCCTTGTTAAAAAAAGGTGTCAGTTTTGTTGCCAGAAAAAAGGGAAAAACCCTATTATTATTATTATTATTAAATTTTTGTACTGGAAAAGGAGGTCGAAAAAAACACACAAATATTGCTTCGCTTCCGAGTTGCGATGAGAGTGGGTGCGTTCCCAGTGTCACGGTCACAGTAGGCAGCGTGGGAATACCATTTTGCTTGCACAGCCCTTTGTTGTTGTTGTTGATGAACACAAAGGTTAATTTATTAGTTAAAATATTTTTTAATTTTAAATGTATAATTTTATTTTAAAATTTTATTGTGGGTTTTTTGCTTTTATTATTTTCTATGTACTATTTGTCTTTTTATTATTTAAATTAATATTTTTTATTTATACTTTATTTTTATATGTATATTTTTATTTACTTTTTATTTACGTGACTTTACCGAAAGAACCAAGCATATGAATTCCTGCAGTGACGAAAATTTAAAGTCAAAATTTACAAGGGTTAATGTTACGAAGCAATAAACTTTAGGTTTACAGACCCTCAAAGCCTAATTCAAACTCCATCACCACTTTAGGGTTCCCTGAAGAAATCCGATTGATGGTTTTGCATCGTAATTATTTTATCGAGTTATTCGGTGGGGTTTTTTGTTGTTGTTGTTGTTGATTCGCGGGCGGTGCGAACTGGGCAACTTACTTCAGCTTCAGTTCTTTTGGATACGAAAGAAAAGTTTCCATTAAGATCCGGCCAGCCCCTCGATATTCACATCAAAGATCATAATATCTGGACAGTGTATCATCAATAGCCACGCTCACATATCGTCAGGCGCCAATATATTTTTGCTCTCACATCGGCTTGTGTTTTTTTTATTTTTTAATAATAAAAAATACAAATAATAAATTTTAAAAAATAAAAGCAAAAAAACCCACGACGTTTCGATCGCAACACAAGCGGTTATTTTATTTTATTATCTGTTTATTTTATTTTATTTTCTATCTACCTGACTTTACCGAAAGAACCAAGAATATGAATTCTTGCAGTCCGAAAGTTGTATCGTTACGCTTTAATTGCCTCTCCAACTCCTCCTCTTTCCCATACCCCCCATTCTCCCCTTGTATGTTAGTTTCCTCCCCCCTCACCTTAAATGCGGTGTTTTTTCTGGAAGACTTTTTTTCCAGTATTTTCTGTTGTGTGTAGTCACTTTAAGATATTTCTCGTTCATGTTTTTGTTTGTTGCGGTTGCACCCGAGTCAAGAAACTGCCCCCCATATCAACTTTCACTTACTCGTTTTTTTTTCGGTAAAGTCACGTAGGTAAAAAATAAAATAACTTTAAAATGAAAACCACTCAATTAAATCACGACGTTTCGGAGGCAACACAAGCTTCCGTCTTCAGGAGGAACCGTTACAGCTAAAATCACTTCTTTACCTCGAGCCCCCCCCCCCCCCACGTGAGCCCCAATCTGCTCCTCGAAATCTCCGCCACTACCCCCCCCACCCCTCCTTCTTGTTCTGTGGTCGTTTCCGATGTGCCGAGGCTCCCGTTGAGTTGAACATTTGTTTACATGCAAGAGCCTCTCGATCGTCCCCACGAATGACGGGTGAGAAGGGCCGCGGATAATTCAAAATCGCGTGTAATGCAAAGATATAACCATTGATATGATAATTGTTTTTTTACCCTTTTATCTGGCAACAAAACTGACACCTTTTTTTTTTACAAGGAGTCATGTTTGCATTGACCACAATACCTGCGGTCGGAATGCCAACAAAAAACATAACTCTGATAATGTATGCACTGTCCTTGAAGTTGATTGGTCCACACCCGAGACAGCTTTTCTTAGAGCCTAGTCTCACGTGGTGTCGGACCAGATGACGCCAAAAGGCGAACATGACTCCTTGTAAAAAAAGGTGTCAGTTTTGTTGCCAGATAAAAGAGTAAAAAAACAATTATCATATTTTGCTACTGGCAAAGGAGGTTCCAATGGTGGTATATAACCATTTTTTTACGTCGGATCTCTACGCCAAAAAAAAAAAAACTAAGATATCAAGTTTAAACCACCTCTACGGGGAGGGTTTACGTTAGATTTCTTTCTCTCTCTCTGTGTCTCTCATTCATTCGTACCTGATGATGATTGCTTGTGTTGCAATCGAAACGTCGCATTCTATTTTTTTATTAATTTGCTTTCTACGTAATATAGGCTTAAATTATGATATTTGAGTTCAGAAAATTTCGTTCGTTAATGAACAAAAGAAAAATTTGTATTGAAGAATCGACCTCTACAGTCCACACAAAATATACATTTGTGTATTCGCACACCCGAAAATAATGTTTATAATTCGAGTTAGAATAATATTAACAGTTTTTTTGTTATTTAACCTCCCCGGTATGATGTACACATGCACTTTGACCCTTTGTCTAATAGGGTTAAGCTGAACAGGGCCCTTTAAATCAAATTCACCCAAAGTAAACCGAGGTGTACGGTAAATTATAACGGCTGATATGAAATGCTTAAAACGGTATAAATTACGCTAGACAGTTGTTATTTTTTTAAAAAATCGAAACCCATTTTCTTAGCGCAGCAAGGCCCCGCCAATGTTTAAGTTGCAGGTTCAAATCCCCACCCAGGGTCAACGCGTCATTGCGAAGTAAAGAATGGACTGGTACCCGCTATATAAATACCATCAGAATGTCGTGACGATAAACATCGTGGTCCTAGGGGTGTCAGCCAGTGGTAGATGCTCTACACTCATGTGTGTGTGTCTGTGTGTGTGTCTGTGTGTGTGTGTCTGTGTGTGTGTGTCTGTGTGTGTGTCTGTGTGTGTGTGTGTGTGTGTCTGTGTGTGTGTGTCTGTGTCTGTGTGTGTCTGTGTCTGTGTGTGTGTGTCTGTGTCTGTGTGTGTCTGTGTCTGTGTGTGTCTGTGTGTGTGTGTCTGTGTCTGTGTGTGTCTGTGTCTGTGTGTGTCTGTGTCTGTGTGTGTCTGTGTCTGTGTGTGTCTGTGTCTGTGTGTGTCTGTGTCTGTGTGTGTCTGTGTCTGTGTGTGTCTGTGTCTGTGTGTGTCTGTGTCTGTGTGTGTCTGTGTCTGTGTGTGTCTGTGTCTGTGTGTGTCTGTGTGTGTGTGTCTGTGTCTGTGTGTGTGTGTGTGTCTGTGTCTGTGTGTGTCTGTGTCTGTGTGTGTCTGTGTGTGTGTGTCTGTGTCTGTGTGTGTCTGTGTCTGTGTGTGTCTGTGTGTGTGTGTGTCTGTGTGTGTGTGTCTGTGTGTGTGTGTCTGTGTGTGTGTGTCTGTGTGTCTGTGTGTGTGTGTCTGTGTGTGTCTGTGTGTGTCTGTGTGTGTGTGTCTGTGTGTGTGTGTGTGTGTGTCTGTGTGTGTGTCTGTGTGTGTGTGTGTCTGTGTGTGTGTCTGTGTGTGTGTGTCTGTGTGTGTGTCTGTCTGTGTGTGTGTCTGTGTGTGTGTGTCTGTGTGTGTGTGTCTGTGTGTGTGTCTGTGTCTGTGTGTGTGTCTGTGTTTGTGTCTGTGTGTGTCTGTGTCTGTGTGTGTGTCTGTGTGTGTCTGTCTGTGTGTGTGTGGGGTGCGGTGGTGTAGCGGTTAGCGCGCTGCGCTACGAACCCGGCGAACCTGAGTTCGATTCCCGCTCACAGCCAACACCGGTGACGATTATCTGAATAGGTCCTGGGCCTCTCCTAGGTCGGCTCAGCCTCAAATAAGGACCTGGTGCGGTGTGTAAACATCGCTAGCACTGGGGAGACAAAGGCGGTCGGACATGGTGTCGGCCACCCACCGCCTCGTGTACCATCCCGACCTTCACAGGTGCTCGCTAACAGCACTTGCCTCTATAATTTGTTCTAGGCTATACGGGGGATCTTTGTCTTTGATGTTCCACATTCCTGTGTTAGGAGCAAGTTCCTTAATAGGAGAGCCATGAGTTAACCTCCCACAAAATGTCTCCGCATTCACTCAAACCTGTGGCACGATATGCCGATGATATATCTACGCCGTATGATCGCGGACGGTATGCATGTCTACACATTGCGAGCGCCGTATTCTACATCATCATCGCCATCGTCGCTAAGGCGTGGTATAGTATGGTTAAATAAGCCCACCCACCAAACGACCTGCATGGTGGGGAGAGGTGGGGGAGCTCTCATCCAGCAGTGGATTGATGAAAGGGCTGTACGTGTGTACGCGTTTAAATCTATACATATTTAAATATTAGCTGAAGATCTTTGTCTGCTATCTCCTACACAACCGTTTAACCCATGTGAACCAACGATATGTCAAGATTTCGATACGTTTTCATTCCGTCTGGCCGGAAAAGGAGGGTGAGTGGTGCTGGTTTACATTTTACCCCGATTGACATTTCCGACTGACATTTTATGCCTTCATCCAGAAAAGAATAAAACCGCGTAAAAATATAAAAAAATCGTAATTTATAATATCTTTTCTAAGTCAACAGGTCAACTATATGCGGCACATTGCATTTCGCCGTCCGGTCAGCTTGTGCAATGGGCTGATGTGAGTATATATTTGCGCGTGTGTACGTGCGTATGTACGTGAGCTTATGGAGAGCGGCAGTGTAGCAGTTATCACGCTGCGCTAATAACACGCAAACCCCCGAGTTTGATTCCCACTCGCCTCCAACGCCAGCGACGATTATCTGAACCGATCCTGGGCCTCTCCGAGGTCGACTCGGCCTCAAATGAGTGCCCGGTGCGATGCTGTGTGAACATCGACACAAGGGAGACAAAGGGGGTCGAGGTCGCGTGATGACGTCACGCGTATCAAGGGCATTATGGGAGGGGAGGCGAGTGCTTCCTTTTAGTACCGGTTGTTGTGAATCCTTTTAGCACTGGTCGTTGTCTTCAATTTTTTGGGCAGCCCTTTCATTGGTGTGGCCGTTTTTTTTCCAGGACGAGCCCCTAATAGCAACACAACTTTTAGAAGTTTAGTTTCAAGGTTGGATCATCTCTACGATAATTATCGTAACCCTCTTGTTGCAGACAGCTGAACAGGACGAACGAGTCGCGTTTTCAACCTCACGAATTTGGGAAGCGCGAATCAAAAAAAGCAACCTCACATTTTACGCCTTGGCTTTAGGACGACTTATTTATGTGGCTCTTGCTAAATACTTTATCTCCGTTAAAAAAAAAAAATATTTTGTAAAAGTAAAAACAGGAAAGAGATTTTTACCAAAATTATACTCGGTATTTGGATCGTGTATTATGTTCCCGATATCTCTGAGGACGTTAATGCCGAGGACATTAAATGTCAAGAGAGTCCCGACGGCCCTCTTGCTGCTCCATTGTGGAGCGACTGCGCCTCATCAGCGGGGCCACCTCGTGCGGGAAGAGAGACCCGCGGGGGGGGATTTTTTTTAAGCGAAACCGTGTTGCAGGCAATTTGCCGTATTGCCACAATTACGGGTAATTGGCCGGGGCTGCTGAACTCTAGATGTCGAGAAATAAAATGAGAAAGACCAAGAGCGTCGAGTTTAAATTTCGATTTAAAGCTTTCGTGACTGCAGAGCTTCATCTTCTTGGTTCTTTCGGTAAAGTCACGTAGAATGGAAATAATAAAATAATAAAAATAAAACATAATAAAATAATTCTCGCGTTGTGGCCGAAACGTCGTGAGAATTATTTCATTATGTTTTATTTTTATTATTTTATTATTTCCATTCTACGTGACTTTACCGAAAGAAGCGTCGAGTTTCTTCGCTGCTTCGACCGTTGGTTGCAGCGAGTACCGATACTTCAACAGTCGTCTGCCCAATGGCGCGTCCTTAGCTTGAGATTCCTCCAACTTAATTTTGGAGCTTTCGTGACTGCAGGAATTATTCTTTGGTTCTTTCGGTAAAGTCACGTATAAAGATAAAATAATAAATTTAATAATAGCATACTACGACGTTTCGATTGCAACACAAGCAATCATCATCAGGTATAAAAGAAATAGCAACAAAAATCTGACCTAATTTTCAAATGTACCATGTCGTCGTCCACTCAATGACATGCTAATTTTTTCTCTGCTCCCTCCCTCTCTCCGCCCCCGCCCCCTCTCTATATTTAAGGCCTTGGCACAGAGACGATCTCTCTCTTTGTGCCGATACGTGTTCTCTCTCTCTATGTATCTTTGTGATATCTGTCTGCTTATATGTCTGTCTATAGTTTTCTGGTCAGATTTTTGTTGCTATTTCTTTTATACCTGATGATGATGATTGCTTGTGTTGCAATCGAAAAGTCGTAGTATGCTATTATTTAATTTATTATTTTATCTTTATACGTGACTTTACCGAAAGAACCAAAGAATAATTCCTCCAACTTGTCCGACCTTGAGCATTCCTGTTATTCTTACTTCAAAACTAGCACGTGGCCTTGAGGCCTGCCACTTATAAGTTAGCATGAGGCCTGCTGCTTCTAAACTAGCATGAGGCCTACCACTTTTAAATGGCCATTAGGCATGCCAATTCTAAACTGCGATGAGGTCTGCGACTTTTAAATTACCATGAGGCCTACCACTTTTAAATTGCCATAAGGCCTGCTGCTTCTAAAAAGGCATGACAAAAACTTAGCAGGAGCCTCCTCTAAAATAAACTCGGTGAGGCTTTCCTGGGCAAATTTAAATAATACTAAATATAAGAAATGAATAGAATAAATGCTAATTATTCAAAAACTTTAAAGTTACAATCTTTCAATTATTTACATGAATCTCTGTATGTTTAGCTTCTTTTGCACCGTACGTAGCCAAGCGTGCTAATCGGAGGTGTGGGGAAAGGACAACAAACTAAACACGAAAAACAGTTATCAGGAAGTGAGTTTTTAATCTAGATTTAAAAGTGTATAGCTCCAGTGTCATCCTAATATCGGAAGGAAGAGAAACGCATCTGAAAGCTCGCGATGCAACGACCGTCTTTGTTCGATGACTAGCGAGAGTGACTAGAGTTTGCTTGATGGTTATAAAATCAACTCCTATTGCGTTTGGTTCATAGGTAATACAGGAACTCGATAATAATGTAAATAATGCAATAGCCGTAGGATCTGGCATAGGGAAGGACATACTATGCGGCTGCGGTGGCATCAACAGCATTAGTTGGGGAACACATTCCTGCGGAGGGAGCTGGTAGGAACGTTGGGTTGCTCGGTCAATGGCCTGCAGGGTCAACGGCGGCGTGGTGTATTCCGCAAATATGCTCGACTGTGAGGGCGGGCACAAGCCGGCGTGAGTAGGTTAAACGTTGAGTTTTATAAGGGCACCACGGGGTGACCAGCCCTTCCCCACCCAGCCCCACCCCTCCCACCCCCCACCCAGACCCACCCTCCCCACCCAGCCCCTCCCCACCCTCCCCTCCACCACCCAACCCCACCCTCCCCACCCAGCCCCTCCCCACCCTCCCCTCCCCACCCAGCCCCTCCCTGCACGACGGACGGACAGACACAATAATCCCCTGTGGGCTGGTGTAACCAGGAGGTTCCTACCAGTATAACCTAATAATTGCACCCTTGATATTCTCACACGGTACGGTTACACACGCGCTTGCATGCAAACTACGCTGGCTCATAAGCACCCCTCTCCCACGACATAATTTTAACAACTTTCCGTACCAAAGCCTTCGTGGAATTGTGAGCATTACTTTCCCAGGAATCCGAATCCAATTTAAATTTTACATTATACCCCCACCTATGTCATTACAGAGGGAGGCATTAAGCAGAAAATGTTGTTTACAGCAGAGTCGGGAGCGCGCAGATTTAATGGTGTGACGAAATTGACAGGCAGGGAAATATATTTCTTTTGACTTCGTAGTTGTTATTCCTAACAAAGTAAATCCAAATTGGATAATGCGCGCACGCTAACCAATTTTGTGAAGTTTTGCGTGCTGTTGCATACTCGTTTGTTGTGCGTGTTTAAAAAAAGAAAATCGACTTTCTTCGTAATTTTACCCAAATTTAATGGCAATCGTACGATCAATCAGGGGTGGAGCAAGCAGCGCAGTGGTTCTTTCTAGATTTGAAGCTTTCGTGACTGCAAGGATTCATACTCTTAGGTTTTTTTTCTTACCTACGTGACTTTACCGAAAACACCTAAGAGTAGTGCAGTGGTTAGCAACGCTGCGCGACAAACCATGGCCATCAGGCCTCCCCTCCCCCTCTCTGTCCAATGCGTTGGCGTGTGCAGCAGTAGTTGCTTGCGCACAATCGCGTCCACGCCGTCGCCCACCCTTTTGGCCCCGCCCCCCTCCCCCTCCCGATGCGTTGTACGTGGCACTCCGTGCCGTCTTTGAGCCCCGCCCCCCTCCCTCCCGATACGTTCCATTCATTGGCTACCACATTCTGATGAGCTCCCCCCCCCCTCTCCTCCCCCCTCAACTTGCTTTTAAGGGATTACATCTTGAATCATTGCCTCACTTGATGCAGCAAATCTGGCTGTGACGGTCCCACCTGATGACGGAGACTTGTGTTGCCTCCGAAACGTCGTGATTTTTATTTTATTTTATTTTTTATTAATTTTGATGTTTTACCTACGTGACTTTACCGAGAAAAAACCTAAGAATATGGCCACCCGAGTTCGATTCCCGGCCACGGCTAACATCGGCTTCGAGTGACATTGCAAGCGATGGTCCCGGCCCTCCCTCCAATGGCCAAGCCGCAATGACCAGCGTGGGGGCAGTATAATAACACTGGTCAACAACAAAAAACACATTTTTTTCTGGCCTGGACTTTTGCAGCTGTTCTAGAGACTAATTTCAGGGTGCCGATTCCAAATCTGATCTCAGATTTGCTCCATCACATGTCATTTTTATGCTATCGGCATACCCCATTTTCATTGATTTTACCCGAAATTAACTCTGTCACTTATGATTGCAAATTGTTGCGAGTCGGTGACTGCTTTAGTGGTGTATTTCGCAAACATGCCCGACTGTGAGTGCGGGCACAAGCCGGCGTGAGTAGGTTAAACGTTGAGTTTTATAATTGCACCACGGGGTGACCAGCCCCCCCACCCAGCCCCACCCCTCCCACCCCCCACCCTCCCCACCCAGCCCCTCCCCACCCTCCCCTCTTCACTTAGCCCAACCCTCCCCATCCTCCTCTCCCCACCCAGCCCCTTCCTCCCCACCCAGCCCCTCCTTGCACGACGGACGGACAGACACAATAATCCCCTGTGGGCTGGTGTAACCAGGAGGTTCCTACCAGTATAAATTGAACTGTCGTGTAGAGTTAGGAAGCAAGCCCGATGAAGCATGCTCTCAATGTTCTTGACCATCATCGGCCATCATCCCTCGTGTCCCAGAAGTCGGTATAAATGGTCCACATTTGTTTTTTGCGTTTAGTCAAAGTCGATGATATATATTTGTTTATTTACATACACGTGGCACAATGTCTGGCTCCTATGCGCCACTCATATCTCGCAACCCGAAGCCGTGCAGTATTATGATTCACCGGATTATTATTTGTACCATACTACTCGCAACACGTGGCCTGGCACCAAAAACAAATATGGATCGGCTCCGAAAACCATATCTTTTAAACTAAACTCAACTACTTTATTTATCACATATAAAAGCCTACTGAGCCGTGAGCTCTCTTTCACAGTTGACCTTGGCCACACGCGATAGCTCGTCACAGTGGCTGATATCATCATCATCATCACACGTGGCAATTCACAGCAGCAACCAAATCACCTAAACGCGTTTTGTTTCAAAACGCGGAGGAGGGCAAAACCGGAGGAACTCGGAGAGCATTCCACATGACCACCAAGTAGCAGGCCTCATCACTCCAAATATACAACAGGCATGGCCAGGGTCCGGGATCGAACCCACGACCTCCTGCGTACGAGGCGAGGGAGATAACAGCTCCCCGCCACCCCCGGCGTCCCAACGTGTCGTCGTCAACATTTGTGTTCGTTCTCGACTTTGCGTGTTCCCACTTTTGTTGTTGTTCTGTGCCTCTCAATGCAATTCCGAGTATTAATTCTAGATTTGAAGCTTTCGTGACTGCAAGGATTCATATTCTTAGGTTTTTTTTCGGTAAAGTCACGTAGGTAAAACATCAAAATTAATAAAAAATTTAATAAAATAAAAATCTCGACGTTTCGGAGGCAACACAAGTCTCCGTCATCAGGTGGGACCGTCACAGCCAGATTAGCTGCATCAAGTGAGGCAATGATTCAAGATGTAATCCCTTAAAAGCAAGTTGAGGGGGGAGGAGAGGGGGGGCTCATCAGAATGTGGTAGCCAATGAATGGAACGTATCGGGAGGGAGGGGGGCGGGGCTCAAAGACGGCACGGAGTGCCACGTACAACGCATCGAGAGGGGGAGGGGGGCGGGGCCAAAAATTCCGAGTGTTGCGTTCCTTGACCGCTCCCCCGCTTCACCAACTGAGAACCAAAGCACCTGCCCCGTCACTCGCTTGATCGGATGAGAAGCACTCGTGTCGTCGTCTCCCTCTCTGTAGATGCCAATCGACTGACGAGTTGGGAAATCTCCCAGCACTCTGTTCAACACGTGGGGGGGGGGGCGGGCTTTCCGGAGGTGCCCGTTAACATTTAGAAATGGCATCGGGAGAGACCCCCATCGCCTCTCTCCATATGTCCGCTGTCACCGGCAGGCGAGTACAGCTTACAGATGGATGCATTTGGCGCAAGAAAGGGGGGTGGTGGCGGCGGAGTAGGGGTTGGGGAGAAGGCATGGGGGTGGCGTGAAGTGGAACGGCGGCTGTGGGTTTAGCCGAGCGGATGGCTGGCGCTTGGCTCGAGGCACCACCGGAGTGCCTGATATTCATTCGGAGTGTTTTAATGCGGACGAGTTCACTTGAAGAGATGTCCATCTCCACGGACCGTTCTCGAACAGATGGGACAGCCGTGCCTGGAGTCAGGGCCCATTCCTATTCTGTGGAATTCCACTACCGTGCCCTGAACCATCTAAAGAAAAAGAAAAACTGCTCACTGTTTAGCCCGGCATTTAAAGATAAAATACATGGTTGTTGATTCACTTAATTATTATTTTAATTGCACCTTTAGAGGAACAGCATAACATTTAATTGGTCGATTTGATTGGCGTTCTGAAAGGATTCTTCGTCGCTTAAGACGCGGTGAGTCCGGACGGCATGGTCAGGAAACAATTTGGTGGGGGGGGGGGACAAAAAGTAAAATAATTTTTTTTTTATCTTCAAGGTCAACGCAACCTCGATTTGGGTCCTTCGGTCCACTCGGCTTGCAATTCGCGCTACAACGCGTGCCACCGTTTTGTACACCAAAGCGCGAAACGCACCGCCTCGGCCATGCGTCATTTAATTGCCATGTGCCGGCGTTGTTGCGCTTAATGTTTTTTTAAAACGCTGTTTGTATACGCCTTCAATTGATCTACCGTTGAATTTCGATTTAAAGCTTTCGTGACTGCAGGGATTCATCTTCTTGGTTCTTTCGGTAAAGTCATGTAGAAGGGAAAGATTTGGAATCAGCACCCCAAAATTACCTTAAAACCGTTGGAATACCTTATGCCAGAAAAAGTGTGTTGACCAGTGTAATCCCTGGTGGGCAGTATGGAACCTGTTGTTCCTACCTGTATTGACCCCTCCATCTCGGCCCTCATTCCCAATACATATCCACGTCTTGCACTCCTGGTCCTGGTGACGTCAGTGCCCTCTAACCCTTGACCCCCGTCTAGTGTATTCCCGTGCGTGTGATTGGTGCGTGTTATACTGAGTGCGGAGATTTCATGTCTGTGTGGTGCGTGTGCGTGATTAGTGTCTCGCAGATCCCTTACGCCTGTATGTTTGGAGTTTGCGTGTCTCTCTCTCTCTCCCCGTGGTCGCGTGGAGTTTTCTCCGGGTCCTCCGGTTTTTTCCTCCACATTTAGAATCGGCGTCACGCGTTGAGAGTATTCGGCGGCGAGTCCGGAAGATACTGTCAGGACACATTTTTGTTATCAAAACGATTGTATACGCACAAACGTGTTACTTTACACATTACTTTAGTCTTCTGCTGTCATGTTATCTTGTTTTAATTACGATTCCCGCTTGCGCCGGCTCGCGCGTGGTTTGTGCCCGGCGGCAATTTCTTAAAAACAATTTTTGGCAAAGGTGATTTGTGTATTGCCGTGCCAGACGGTGGCGTGTCCATGGGTGGAAAAACCCCGATTTTTCCAGCGGCAGGCATCGGGTTTTTCTTTTTAATACAATTAAACCCGATTTCGGGGAATTAAAACCTGGTTTAATGAATACGAAACTCTGATCCAAGGCTTAGGCTGCTTCCTCGTCGGTGCTGCTATCGTACTCGGGGGGGCCGTCGGGCACGGGGTAGTCGTAGAATGCGGCGGGCAGGTTGGTCTTGATGAACACGAGCTTCTCCTCCACAATTGTGGTGGGCGCCAGTGAGTTCCTTCGCTTGGAATGGATGAAGGCCATCGTTGAGAAGTTGGCGAAGTGCGGTTCTGCAATTAGAACCAATTAAACCGGATTTCTCCCAATCTCAGATGAGCGGGTTTAATATAAAAAGACAATTAAACCCGATTGTTAAAAAACCCGACTGTGCCACCCTTGGGCGTGTCCACTCTGCCTCACTAGTCTGTCGGCCTGGCGAACGATCGATTTGCTCGAAGGGATTAAGATGAAAATGCACGCAGGGCAAAGGAAAGCAAAGGGCGGGGGGTGCAAATTGACAAGCGCACTGGTTAACAGCCGAGGAACTTGAGAATCAACAGAATATGTTGGCTTAATTAAAAGTGGAATATCGAGGCAGAGCGGTGCTTTTATTTTTATTTAAAGGGCCGCTCCGGTGTGATGGGCAGCATGCTGGACTTGCAATCCAGTGATTCCATCTCCCGACGCTCCAGTTTACTGGACATCTGTGAAAAATAGCATTATAGCTCATCTGATTCCTCCAGTATGCATGCATATTCTGATTCTGAAATAATTGGTGGGTGACAAGTCTTTTTAAAACTCCACGACTCCAGGAAGTGGCCCCGAAGCATGCCATAACGTAAGTGACCGTGGCCAATTACAGCCAACGTCAGTTGACTGTGGACAATTAGACCCAAGCTGAAACATAGCATATAAAAAAAATGTTTAAAAATATAGGTATTTAATTTTTAATGATAGACTATAGTATTGTCATCTGTATGACATAAGTATACCAAGTTTGCAATCGATACCACATTGGGAAGTGGGTCAAAATTGAGTTACAAGATTTGAGCGTGTAATAAAAAAATATATTTTTTTCGTTTCAAACTCCCACTGCAGCGCATCAAACACACATCTTCACTTCAAACCGTTTCAGTTCCTCCCTTAAAATAACCACCACAGCTTCTCCCCTAGCCCATCCTGCTACCGCTACTCCTTGTCCCGGCCCCACCAGCTACGACGATGCTTACCCCAACCTCAAATATCTCACACCACACCCCCCTACCCTGCACCCCCCCCCCCCCCGACAACGACCCATCAGAGGTCGCAATCGGGTACCCGATACCCGTACCCTACCCGATACCCGGCTACGGGTACCCGTTTGCGACCCTGGTGCGGCTGGGTACGGGTACGGCTACCCGTTTGCGACCCTGGTGCGGCCGGGTACGAGTACGGGTAGACCGTGAGTCACTGGTGAGTCGCCGTTTGTCACTCATTTCGGGTAGGGTACGGGTAGGGAACGGCTACCCGTACCCGCCGCCCGGGTACCCATTTGCGACCCTGGTGCGGCCGGGTACGGGTACGGGTAAGGAATCAAAACCCGTTTGCGACCTCTGCGACCCCCCACACAGCATGGGAGGAGGCCCTCATCCAGCGGCGGATTGACGCACGCGCGCGTACGCCAAGTCAACAACGCAGCGAGCGACGCTGCCGGAGCTCCACCCCTTACAGCTCAGTGTAGCATTAGGGGCCGTCCATAAATGACGTCATGCGATTTTGGACGATTTTTTTACCCCCCCCCCCCTTCGTTACACGGCGTCACAAAAAGTCAGACCCCCCCTCCTCAAATATGACGTCACAAAGCTCTGCCCCCCCCCCCCCCCCAAAATATAAAACATGCTTCAAATCGCTTTAAACTATTGTCATTTTAGTGCGTATTTAATGTGGTGCTGCACTCTGATGTTGTAGGAGAAAACATTTATTAAAACGTCTATTTAATTAAGTAGAACGTGTTGTCTATATTTATTTAAAGTTGCGCATTTTTACGTGACGTCACATTTATCACCCACCCCCCTCTCGTCACACATCGTCACAAATGTCTGACCCCCCCCCCCCTAGGTGCGTGACGTCATTTATGGACGGCTTGACTTTAGTTTGTGTCATTTGCAAAGATCGCCCACTTGCTAACTGTGCGAAGAATGGTACTCGTGGTATTTCGTGGAAGCTGGATTGGATGATGCTCGGTTGAGATGACACGTTGGTGGTGGTGGTAGTTTACTTTGAATTACCGTGAGACAAAAAGTTCCGAAATCTGGATTCGTCAACGAAAAACACCACCACTGCTTCTCTAGCATACTGCAACAAGTCTCAGTAAATAAAACATCGATAATGAAGAGATAAGCGAAATAAAAAAATAGATAGCAAATCATAATCGCTAAATAAAAATGATTTCTTTTTTAAAATAAATAATAAGTTAAATATAGGTTATTCCCAGATAGAATGCCGTATCAATTTTTTTGTATCTGCCATATTATATTAAATATGCCATGTTATTAAAATCTGCCATATTATTTAAATATGACATATTAATATTATATTAATTGTAATAATTGTAATAATAAATGGTAATACTGAATAATAATTGTACTAAGTTTTAATTGTAATTTAACAAAAAAAATCTGCCATATTAATTGCAATAATTAATTGTCATAATTTTAAATTCTAATAATTAAAACAAATTTAAGCTGCCATATTATTATATTAATTGTAATCATTAATTGTAAACAATAATTTTAATAATTAATTGTCATCATTAAAATTTTTTTATAATTAAAAAAGATCTGCCATATTAATTCTAGAACAGATACGACCTGAAGCGTGACGGCATGACATTTAGGAATAACAAAAAACCGTAGCATCCATTTAAAAAAATCTCAGTTTAAGCAACGCACGTGAAGTGATCACTTACAAGCAAATTCACTCGTCGACATTGGCAGCTGGGGCTTGGATGATGCTCGTGTGAGATGACACAACGAGCGAGCCCCGCCGCTCACTCGAGCAGCGAGAACTCGAGGAATTTGTGGAGCGGCGCTTCGGGGCAAAGATGCCCTTTTAACGTCTGACTTATGTTGACGGGGCAAGCGTTCTGCCAATGCATTTACAATTCGAATTAACATTTTCGTTGTTTTTTTCCCCTCTATTTTTTCGTCCCCCCCACCCCCTTCAAAAATCCCTCTCGTCAAACTTAAGGATGAGTTGAACTACACGGTACACACTTATTTAGATGATTTATTTGTATTATTTATTTATTTTTACCTACGTGACTTTACCGAAAAAACCTACGAGTATGAATCCTTGCAGTCACGAAAGCTTCAAATCTAGAGAGACTTACAGAAAAACCTATAAAGTCCGGGAAGGCACACGAGGGGTGAGTGGCCAGCACCACGCCCGGCCACCTTTGTCTCCTGCGCGGCGTTGTTTTTACACACCGCACCCAGGTTCTCATTTGAGGCTGAGTCGACTTGGGGGAGGCCCAGGACCGGTTCAGATAATCGTCACCGGTGTCGGCCGTGAGCGGGAATCGAACTGGGGTCGCCGGGTTCGTAGCGCTAACCGCTACACCACCGCTCCCCCACACAAAGTCATGCGCACATGCGCACGCACGCACACGCATACAAATCACCAAGCAAGCGACACAACGGATGGGGGTTAGATGGGGGTGGTTGGGGGGGGGTGTAAAATATCTGCTAAAGCTGCACGAGCCGATGCAGTTGGACCTGCTCGTTGGGTGTAATAATCGGGACAAGTCATGCTCACGGGACAAGCCATGCGGTGGGGATGGCGTGACAAATCGTTCCGGCATAAATCATAATAATGATGATGATGATGGGAGAGACTTTGACTTTTAAACAACTTTTATTGCCGCCAGCAGCAACAGCACTGGAGGCGATTCCGATATGAAAACACACAAAGTCACCAGCAACACAAATGAAAACAAACGCTGCAAATCCACGCGCTGTGGCGCTAAATACACCCACGCACAACACGAAAGAAAAGCCACGTGGTGGTGGTGGTGGTCATCGCGCACGCCACGGTGACGAGCGAGCGCTTCAGAAGGTGAACACCACGAGGAGGGTGCCGTCCACGCTGGTACAGAGAGGGGCTTGTCGGGCTCCCCAGCGTTCGAAGAAGACGCGCTGCACATCACCGACACGTGTGTGTGGTATGGGAGAGAGGAGATGGAAAACAAAAACGCAACGTGCTGGGGGGGGAGGTATGGCTCGCAAGATTAGTGGGCGCCCGCGTCGTGATGCGCGAGCTATTACGATCGATGCTCATTCCAGGTCTCCGGCTTGCTGCATTAACGATTCATAATCAACGTTTTTGGGTTAGATCGCGTTTGGTAATTGGTTCTTTACCCTTCTATCTGGCAACAAAACTGACACCAAAAAAGGTGTCAGTTTTGTTGCCAGATAGAAGGGTAAAGAACCAATTATCATATTTTTACTGGCAAATGAGGTTCCCATAGTGTAGATCGCGTTTTTTTTTATAAATGTGTCGTAACCCTCCACCACCCGACACGGCCAATCAGCAAAAAAAGTGTCACGTTGACAAAAGACAAATAGTTCACTGATTTAGCCCACCGGTGTGTTGAAGCGTGAAAGCACAACATTTACAAAAACATTTTTTTGTGAAACCACAATATTTAGTTTGGCGTTTTAACATCTTGACACAACTCCTGTTTTATTGCCAGAAAGGGCCAAACCTATTTTTACGTAACATTCTTACCTACTCCATACTGGGACATCCGTAACAAGTAAACCCGTAAAAACAAAGTTTTTCACTATAAATCCTTTATATGCGTGGCATCGGGGCGGCTAGAGTCCTCTCGTCCTTTGGCTTGAGATGGCTGCCACCTATGGGTCAGATGATTGTCTGGCAGCATTAAACAATAGGCAATTACATATTTATTTATTTTTCCCTAAACAGTGTAAAATTTTGGAATTTTTTTTCACGAAAATGCATTGTCACGCACAACGAGTCTGTGTGCAAAATGTCAGCTCGATTGGATCACGGGAAGTGGGTTAAAAAACGACCGAAAGATTTGCACGGTCCTAGCAAGCTAACTTAATATAAAGGATTTAAAAAGAGCCCATCGTATTCCTCCGGTCTCTAAATATCTGTTCTGATTCTGCATCTACTCCCTCCGCGCTGATGCACGGCTTCAACTCCGACCTCTCCTGGTCTTACTCCCGTAGCAACAACACGTCTGATAATTGTTTTTTTTACCCTTTTATCTGGCAACAAAACTGACACCTTTTTTTATGAGGAGTCATGTTTGCATAGACCACAATACCTGCAGTCATAATGCAAACAAAAATCATAACTCTGATAATGTATGCACTGTCCTTGAAGTTGATTGGTCCACACCCGAGACAGCTTTCCTTAGAGCCTAGTCTCACATGGTGTTGGACCAGATGACGCCAAAAAAAGGTGTCAGTTTTGTTGCCACATAAAAGGGCAAATGAGGTACCAATGGTGTAAACAACACGTCTGTTAGACCGACGTTTCGTTGACAACGGGACCACGTTTCGCAGCTGTAGGGTCGGACAACAACAACAACAACAAAAAGTCTGACCTCCCAAGCTCCGTCGAGTTCTAGCACCGCATGGCACTTCATGGATTTATTTTTTTATTTTTTGTGAACGTTGAGCAGTCTGGTTATCGATGAATTCTTGGGGACGCGGCCGCCTTTTCACCAATGGGGGGTGAAGGGTGCTTGGGACAAAGTTTCCCACCCTCTCCTCGCAAACTCAGCGCCGAGTTAGGCGGTTCATAATAATTCAGAGCTGCGCGCCGAGTAGCGCTTCGGTTGAACATTGGTGGCCTCTGGTGGCTGCAGGGTGGTTACGCCAACGCCATTCGCTAACGTACGGCGTATTACGGTACGGTCCCTATATGTGCAGAACGTTTAATTTATTGGATAAGGGCATAGGCGGAGTTGGACTTCTAAATTTGGAAGGGGGGGGGCAGCGGTTCGTGTGCCCCCCCCCCTCCGCCCCCCACCATGAGAGGAACCAGAGAAAAATCCACGCGACCACGGGGAGAGAGACACGCAAACTCCAAATATACAGCAGCATGCGTCAGGGTCGGGATCGAACCCACGATCTCCTGTACACCAGGCGAGGTAGTTAACATCTCCTAGCCACCGTGGTGTCAGGGTTGGGATCGAACCCACGACCTCCTGCATACCAGATTAGGTAGTTAACATCTAGCCACCGTGGTGGCAGGGTCGGGATCGAACCCACGACTTCTTGCATACCAGGCGAGGTAGTTAACATCTCGCTACCGTGGCGCCCGGTTCCAGTGAAGGGAAGCAAGAAGGGTAAAAGGAAGGAGAGAGCGGCAGGGCGAGAGGCAGAGAGAGAGCGAGAGTAGGGATTGTCACGTCTGAGCAGCATAGCTGGTAATAAAAAAAAACAAGATTGGTTAAAATATATAGCGCTGGCGGTCCTCATCGCCTGTGGATGTAATAACAAGGCCCCGGGTAATGGAGCTGTAGAGTGGTGCGGGTTTAATGGGGCCTCTATATTTCGCTGGACGTGTGGAATAACGGAATGAATATACTCATCAGGCGCAGATGACCGCCGATAGGTTTGCCATTCCCTTCTCCTCCGCTAAACACCACCCCTCGCACCCTCCGCCAATTAAATGCACGGTGGGTGCAAGCGGAAATACTTTCGGATTAAAAAATTCGAGGTCCGTTTGGTTTAATTCCCCGTTAAATATGGACTCGCGTTATTAAGCGATCGAAAATCTGCTGCGTTTGTATCATTTGGGGTTTTTTTTTTGGGTAAAACCGTTAGGATTTTGGTGAAACCGTTAAAAGCGAATGGTAGCCTGCACTCCGTCGTTCACGCTGCCGTATTCAGCAGTTACATAATAGGCCGATGTTTCAGGCAACGGACCTTCTTCAGAGCAGAGAGAATGACTGAGATATCACTTGAAACCGTAAGGGTCCTGAGAAAATTGGGGCATTTTTACAGTTTTTGACATGACGGTAACGTTTATTGTTGTTGTTGTTGAGTGGAACGTTAAAATGTATTTCTATTCCAATTATAAACTCTTCATTCGTAAGCTTTCTCCATGTCACCATCCTCCACCTCTCCAATCTGCCGAAGGGCAATAGCTTGCTGAAATATCAGCCAACTATATGTGTTTTTTTCTCTCTTAATAAGACCGTCTTAATTATGGAAGGACCGCAGTGAATTTCATTTTGTCATCTAAAGAAAATCGTTTATTGATTTATACTGCAGCAAGATGCTGCTGTGGTGGATAATCATTAGCATGCTGGACTTGCAATCCAAGGGATCGACACTGCTTTATTCCCCTGGCATCACAGTTGAAACAATGGTGCAATTTTATTAAAGCCCTTTCTTCCTCTGTCCACCTAGCAGTATTATAAATGGCACAAATGAAGCACAACACCTTACTGATATTGTCAGGGAGCGTAAACAATCACGCAAACTCCGGTCATCATCGCAGCAGCGGTTTTTGGCTAACCATCAAACAAAGACGGTCACTGCATCTCGCGCTTTCAGATGCGCTTCTGCGGCCGTCTGGAACGCTCTTCCTTACGATATTAGGAAGCCACTGGAGCTATGCACTATTAAATCATCTCGATTGAAAACGAATTCTCTTCCAAATGCATTTCGTGTTCGGTTTGTTATCCTCTCCCTACGCCTACGATTAGCACGGTTGCCTACGTACGGTGTGAAAGAAGTTCAACATACACACGTACGTTAGTTGATATGCAGGTCACGTTTGGTGGGACACATTGCGGATCCAGCCATGTATTCCAAGACGTGTGGCTAGCGTGGAAAAATAGGCTAAAACATACCCCTCGAGTGGAGGGCCTTCCGCCAGCAGTGGTGTGAGCGAGCAAGTGCAGGCCTGTACTTTTACCTTAAAGGGGCTGTGTTGAATTGAAGCGTTTTGTAACACTGAAATACAACGGATACTTTGACTCATTGCTGTGTTGTGTCGTGACTGCGTCGCGCGCGGTGACCTTTTCCCGGACATCTGTGAAACTTCTGGACATGTGTGACAAAAATGCGCCGTAGCTTACCGGATCCCTCCACATCCAAATCAAGATTTCCGACCGATTCTGACACGGTCATGACCCGCCCGTCTCGCTCCGCCGCATGTTTGCAGAAATACCGCTATCAGGATGAGGACCACACGCCCCCCGAGAACAGCCCCCCGCACTCCGGCAGCGAGATGAAGACTCCCCCGGAGCTGGTGCACGTGGCCGAGAAGAACCTCTCGCAAGTGGAGAACGTCCACGGATACGTGGCCCTCACGCAGCTCTCCCCCATGAAGGTAACCGTCTAGGCCTCGAGCCTGGGTCGAGGCGAGTTATCCTCGCTCAGATCTGCCTCACGGAAGGCGCGTGCCCCGGACGTAAGCCATTAACGCCAACACCTGACAGCCAAGCCTCTAACCATCGCACAGGCCTACCTAAATCTAGAACCATGATGCTTCATAAAAAACCCCAAATCTATAAACCTCACTCAGATCTCTTCCATGAAGTTGGGCCTCCTGGATCAAACCCCCTAAGCCTAGCCCAGATCTTGGCCATCATTTCAACTATGACCTGAACACCCAACAATAGCTCTCTAACATCCTAATCCTACCCTTGACCCCTTAACCATAGGCCGAACTTAATCCTATACCCCAAACCATTACCTTTCACTCTAACCTCGAATGCTAAAACCCTGGTTCGAACACCATAACCCTAACCCATGAGCCCTAAACTCTTATCCTGTATCCCGAACATTATCCCTAAACCCCCGACTCCTAAACCCTAACATCTTGACCCTTCCAGTCTCAATAAAGATTCGCATTTTGATACTCAAGACCCAGTGAACACCTTCATGTTATCCTTAACCGCAACTCACGGACCCGGCCCATCGCTGTGGGATGTGGGTGACATCGCTGCCGTACACCTGCCAGCCAGCTGGCAAAAAAACTTTCTTTTTTTTACAATACAGTATTTTGTGAAATGGTACGCAAAATATTTAATCATCCTTGACTTATAACAACTTACTTGACATACACAGTATGTGACGTGCTGAAAACTCAACGCGTATTCAAATCGGTTACGTTTCCAGAAATCGTTCGCTCCCTTCTAAATGTTTATGTGGCTACGTACGAGCCGAACGACCGCTATCCAGCGCGAGCCACCACATTTGGATTTACGGCGCATTCAATGCATCGCAGCGACACAGTTAACGCATTTGCAGTCGCGTGAAATGGACACGCATTTTAACCTTAATTGCAACGGCGAATAATTCGCTGCTGCTTCGCGCGTGCGTGTGCGTGCGTGCGTAAGTATAATTGCGGAAATCATTTTGGGAGGTGTTTTTTTTTTTCACCGCTGGTTAATGTGCTCCAAATTCTCGGGGTGCTGTGGGCAATATTTATTTATAGATGTTTACGTGTGCGCACACATGTTGGGTTTACACATTGGATTTGAATAAATTAAGGGGAGGGCAATTTTTTTTCCACGGTGCAAACGCCCGCGCGCGTGCGTGTACGTTGAACTTCTTTGTCACCAATATTTTGTTTTGAAGCTTTCGTGACTGCAGGAATTCATACTCTTTGGTTCTTTCGGTAAAGCCACGTAGGTAGAAAAAATAATAATATACATGATGTTTTAAAAAATGCACACGGTTTGAATTCGCTATATCTCTGCAACCACGAACCGCCCATGAATGAAACTCTTACCACTTGAAAGGGCGGGGCATAGAGAGGGCGGGGCATAGAGAGGGCGGGGCATAAAGAGGGCGGGGCATAGAGAGGGCGGGGCATAGAGAGGGCGGGGCATAGAGAGGGCGGGGCATAGAGAGGGCGGGGCGTAGAGTTTAAAATGATTACCGCAAGATGCCTCTCCCAGCGCACAAACAGCCCCTCGCCTCAGTCATTCGCAAGACGCACTGCCTCAACGTTGGATAGGTCGCACGAGACCCCAAGACTTGGCGCTACACTCTTGGCCCCCAAGATCCCCAGACATCACCACACCCTGCCACTTTTTCTTGTGGGGATACGTCAAAGACCCGTGGTGTTTTTGTGCCACCATTATTGGAAACTAATCTGGATGACGTCAAAAACAGAATTACGACAGCGGTGCCTTGAGTGGAAGAAGACACTTTGAGAGGCGTTTGTGACGAATTCAACTATCGTCTCGATGTTGTCCGTACAGCAGGTGGAGGGCACACAGAGCATTTATAAAATGGTTCGTAAAACTTGATAACTCATTAAACCGCTCGTAAGTTTTCGTGTAATTGTAACATGTTGCCATCGTGAAATATACTGCTTTGAAATTGGGTCCCTCTGTTTCCCAACACCCTGTATCACGACGTTTCGTTCGCAACACAAGCGGTCGTCCTCAGGGGGAACAAATAATCCAGCAGTGGAACTGCTGAACCAGGAAGAGCACAGCGAGGGAGCTGCTACAACAAGAGGTCATTTATGTTGTCACCGTACGTAGCCAATCGGAGGTGCGTTGGAAGGACAACAAACTGAACACAAAAAGCAGTTCTTCTTGGTTCTTTCGGTAAAGTCACGTAGAAGGGAAATAATAAAATAAGAAAAATAAAACATAAAATAATAAAAATAAAACATTTTAAAATAATTCTCACGACGTTTCGGCCACAATGCAAGCAGCCGTCCTCAGGTGAAGAACAGGTCTGTCGAGAAGACAGAGTCTGAATGGTCTTCTCGACAGACCTGTTCTTCACCTGAGGACGGCTGCTTGCGTTGTGGCCGAAACGTCGTGATAATTATTTTATTATGTTTTATTATTTTATTATTTCCCTTCTACGTGACTTTACCGAAAGAACCAAGAAGATGAATCCCTGCAGTCACGAAAGCTTTAAATCGAAACAAAAAGCAGTTGTAAAGAAATCGAGATTTTCAGTTCACACTTGAAAATGAACGGCGCGTTGCATAATGGAACCCGTATGAAAATGAGAATGGATTGCGCCGAGGTCTGGAGGGAGTTTGGCATAGGCCCAAGTCGCGAGAATTAGAATGAATGGGGTTGGCCTGTGTTGTGAGCTTTGATACAGAATTGTCCAAGCATGTGCTTCGTTCCCCAAGTGGGCATTTCTTTTCCCCCTCTCTTAAAGATTAATTTTGGCGTGGCGAGATAATGCTGCGTCGTTTCATTTGTGTTTTCAACGACGTACAGTATATTGCGCGGTAAGAGGGAAAAAAATAAACAACTCACTTGGAGAGCATTTACACCATCGGAACCTCATTTGACAGTAGAAAATAATGATAATTGTATTTTTATCCTTTTATCTGGCAACAAAACTGACACCTTTTTTTACAAGGAGTCATGTTTGCATAGACCACAATACCTGCAGTCGTAATGCAAATAAAAAACATAACTCTGATCATGTATGCACTGTCCGTGCGCCTTTTGGTGTCATCTGGTCCAACACTACGTGAGACTAGGCTTTAAGGAAAGCTGTCTCGGGTGTGGACCAATCAACTTCAAGGACAGTGCATACATTATCAGAGTTGTGTTTTTTGTTTGCATTACGACTGCAGGTATTGTGGTCTATGCAAACATGACTCCTTGTAAAAAAAGGTGTCAGTCTTGTTGCCAGATAAAAGGGTAAAAAAACAATTATCAGCTCACGTGGAATCAAAGGAACGGGGACACGTGTGGAAAATCATGGGTGCCCCGTTTCTGACCAGGTAAGTCCCACTGAGCCAGTAGTGTCGATGACGGTGGTGGTGGTGGTGATGATAGTGATGATGATTGCAATGATGGCAGTAATGCTTTCATAAGGGTTCAGGGCGTTCATCATTTCTCTTCTGTCGTTGACTCGAACGCAGATGTTTTTGTACCATTTTCTCCTCGTGATTTTACTCTCCCTCGTGATTTTTTCTCTCCGTGATTTTTTCTCTCCTTCCTGATTTTTTTTCTCTCTCTTTTTCTCTCCCTCGTGATTTTTTCTCTCACTCGTGATTTGTTCTTTCCGTGATTTTCTCTTCCCCGTCGTGATTTTTTCTTTCCCTCGTTCCCTTGTAATTTTTTCTCTCCTTCTTGATTTTTTCTTTACCTCGTGATTTTTTCTCTCCCTCCTGATTTCTTCTCTACTTCGTGATTTCTTCTCCCTCGTGAGTTTTTCTCTCCTTCCTGAATTTTCTCTCTCTCTTTTTTTCTCTCACTCGTGATTTTTTCTCTCCCTCCTGATTTTTTTCTCTCACTCGTGATTTTTTGTCTCCGTGATTTTCTTCTCCCTCGTGATTTTTTTCTCTCCCTCGTCAGTTTTTCTCTCCTTCCTGAATTTTTCTCTCTCTCTTTTTCTCTCCCTATTGATTTTTTTCCTCTCACTGGTGACTTTTTAAATTTCTATTTAAAGCTTTCGTGACTGCAGGGATTCATCTTCTTGGTTTTTTCGGTAAAGTCACGTAGAAGGGAAGTAATAAAATAATGTTTTATTTTTATTATTTTATTACTTCCCTTCTACGTGACTTTACCGAAAAAACCAAGAAGACTTTCTAAATGTTATTAAAATGTATTTTTATAGATTTTTTTTCTTAGATTCGTTTTTCCGTTGTGTCGACAAGTGAGCCAGCCTTTAATCCTGGCTGGCCCCCACTTTCTCGACTGCGCCGAGTGCCAGCCGCTAATCGGTTTCGCCTCATCAAGGCCGCTCCGATGTTCAGTTTGTTTGTCTTTGATTAAAACGCCACTCTCTTTGGCAATGCGAGTGCAAACAAATTGGCGGGACATTTAACGCGACATTTGGCGCAAGCTGCGGTGGCGCTTCGTGCTTAAATATTCGCGTATTCACCGATTCTTGAAGTTTGCTTAATTGCAATAATAGTCTTGGAAAGGGGCTCAGCTCGTCGCAAACCAATGACGAGGTGTTGGAACTACAGTAGATCATCGATTACGGTAGATCATCGATTAAGGTAGATAATCGATTACAGTAGATAATTGATTACGGTGGATAATCGATTACGGTAGATAATCGATTACGGTAGATCATCGATTATGGTAGATAATCGATTACAGTAGATAATTGATTACGGTGGATAATCGATTATGGCAAATAATCGATTACGGTAGATCATCGATTATGGTAGATCATCGATTACAGTAGATAATTGATTACGGTGGATAATCGATTACGGTAGAAAATCGATTACGGTGGATAATCGATTACGGTGGATAATCGATTACGGTAGATCATCGATTATCCGGTGGATTCGGGGGGGGGGGTGGTGAAGAGGGTGCTGTATTTTCTATTTAAAATAGAAAATGTTTGCACAAGCTTGTAAAACGTTATGTTTCTGTCGGTGTTGTGTATATATATGTTTGCGTGTTTAAAATGTGTTCACTATGGGCAATTGGCATAAATATCCATGCAAATAGACAAACATTCTGTCAAAGGTTACTTTTACTTACTGTACCGTACTTACAACCTCCAATCTCGTACTACCTAGGGGCCGTCCATAAATGACGTCACGCACCTGGGGGGGGGGGGGGGTCAGACATTTGTGACGACGTGTGACGAGGGGGGGAGGGGGTTTGAGAAATGTGACGTCACATCAAAATGCGCAACTTTAAATAAATATTGACAACACGTTCTACTTAACTAAATAGACTTTTGAATAAATATTTTCTCCTACAACATCAGAGTGCAGCGCCACATTAAATACGCACTACAATGACAATAGTTTAAAGCGATTTGAAGCATGTTTTATTTGGGGGGAGGGGGGGGCAGAGCTTTGTGACGTCATATTTGAGGGGGGGGGGGGTCTGACTTTTTGTGACGCCGTGTGATGAGAGAGGGGGGGGGGTCAAAAATCCTCAAAAATCTCGTGACGTCATTTATGGACGGCCCCCTAGGCTCTTGTTTCAACACAACCACGTGTTTGACGATCGCCGGACTGATGCGGCCTTTATTAGACCCGGTGAATTACACAACGCAACTTTTATTCACTCGAGTTATTAGTCATGAAACAATGTAGAGACATCTTCTTGGTTCTTTCGGTAAAGACACGTAGAAGGGAAATAATAAAAGAAAAAAAATAAACGTAATAAAATACAATTCTCACGACGTTTCGGCCACAACGCAAGCAGCCGTCCTCAGGTGAAGAACAGCAGTCACGAAAGCTTTACATCGAAATGTAGAGACTTGTGCAGTGTTTTCACGGTTTAAGCTCTATGTAGTGTATCATGTACCGTATGTAATGTCTTCTGTTTTTATTACCGTAATTATTAGTTATGAAACAACGTATACACGAGATTTGAAGTTTTCGTGACTGCAAGGGTCCATATTCTTAAATTTCACGTTCCCATGGGCGAGGCCGGTCACTCCATAGAGAGACCACAATTGACAATTTCAGGAGACGGCTCTTCTGGTGGGTGGGTGGGTGTGGGGGGGACGCCGTTGTCTCCCCAGCGGCGATGTTTTCTACGACACACCGCACCCAGGTACCTATATGAGGCTGAGTAGACCTAGGGGGGAGGCCCAGGAACGGTTCAGATAATCGTCACTGGCGGGTGTTGGTGGTGGCCTTGAGCCGGTATCGAACTCGGGCCTTTGCCGGGTTCGTAGCGCGGCGTAGCTAAACCGCTCCGGCGATTCAAAGCTGGATTTGCCGGGACACGGGTAACACCAGTGGTGGTGACCGCTGAACCAGGCCTGCCTTTACCGCCGCTCCGCCCCCTTGACAAACCCGCATGGTCAAGTCAAGTCAAGCACTATGAAAAACAAAAAGAAATACTACTCTGATAGTGCGCTGTTTTTGGGTTGTACGCCTTTTGGCGTCATCTGGTCCAACACCAATGGAGACTAGGCTCTAAGAAAAGCTGTCTCGGGTGTGGACCAATCAAATTCAAGGGCAGTGCATATCATTATCATCATCAGAGTTGTTTCTTTTTGTTTGCATTTTGACTGCTTGTGTTGTGGTTATTGCAAACATGATCCCTTGTATAAAGGTGTCAGTTTTTGTACCAGTTGAAAGGGTAAAAACCTATTACTCAAGTCAAGCAATTCCCCCCTACCCCCACCCCTTATGCCGCCTGTTACAGTGCGGGGAGACCTCGATCCAGCAGTGGATTTACAAAAGGACCCGCAGACACACACATATACATTTTTTATAATCGTCACCAGTGGTGTTGGCGGCCGTGAGCGGGAATTGAACTCGGGTCTCGAATTCGAAGCTCGATGCGCTAACCGCTGTGCCACCGCTCCCCCACACACGCACACTGCATGATTACATTGATACGGTGTTATTGCTTCTGAACGGTGGCTCATCGGATATAAAATCACGACGAACAATAGTATGCAAATCTTGACAATAAAGGATGCAGCGCGTAGATTACGAATGCGGAATTCACGGGGAAATTGGCGGATGTGGTGGTGGTGGTGGCGGCGGTGGTGTCATGATAACGCTCATCAGATAATTGCGGAGCGTCGAACGACATTACGCCCAGATGCCTCGCAAATTGTGTCATAATTTATCTGGGGATGCCATCGTTGACCATCCCTCGCCTTTCAGAAATTAAATGCTGGTCTCTGTAAGTAAAAACAAAGATAACTGACGGTTTTTTTCTTCACGGATTTAATTCCAGAATTGTGAGACAGACAGAGAGAGAGATGGCAGGCTGGAAACAAATATTGGAGATACGTTATCGACGTTTAGTTTGTTTAGCCAGGTGATCATCTTTCCAGGGACCCAGGGTATTTAGGATGCATTTGCAAGAGTGGCCTGGGTCGCAGAAATGTCATTGGGACCCATAGAGATACTGAGAGATACATGGAAACTCACAGAGACACATAGATATACAGAGAGACCAGGAGATACATAGAGATTTATAGAGACACACTGAAGCCCACAGAGACACACACAGATACAGAGAGATTGAGATACGCAATTATCGACACATAGAGACCCATAGAGATGCACACACATTCATAGAGACACATAGAAACCCGCCGAGATACATACAGATACAGAGCTAGAGACCGAGAGATACATAGAGAATCACCGATACAGAGACCCATAGAGACACATACGTGATACAGAGATGTTCAAAGAGATCATAGAAACCCACAGAGACACAGAGATACAGAAAGACCGAGAGATACATAACCAGTTATTGATACATAGAGACCCATAGAGTTACATAGGAGATACAAAGAGATCATCGAAACCCACAGAGACACATCGAAAAACAGAGAGACCAAGATATACATAGAGACCCATAGAGACACATGACGATGCAGATACACACATATATACATATAGTCTCAACATCAGCCACACGAAGAGAAAATCTACAGTTTCACACTGAGACCTCATACACTCATAGACTCACATAGAGACCAATAGACTAACATAGGGACCCGTAGACTAACATAGAGTCCCATAGACCCATGCAGGGATCTAAAGATTCAAATTGATACCCACACGCACAGATACCCATAGACTCACACAGAGATCTATAGATTCACTCTGGGAGCCATAGACTCACGTTGGGACCCACGGACTCATGCACAGAGATCTATAGATTCAAATTGAGACCCACACGCACAGATATCCATAGACTCACACATATATATAGATTCACACCGCGACCCATAGACTCACTTAGAAACTCCAAGCCACAACATTTACAGTTTGAGTAAATGGTCTGGCTTGGCTCTCCAACACACCGGTGTGCTGTATTAGTACACTACACTATACACTACACTCTACACTACTATACCACTACATTAGTATACACTACACTATACACTACACTCTACACTAGTATACACTACACGATACACTACACTATATACTACTATACCACTACATTAGTATACACTACACTATACACTACACTATACACTACTATACCACTACATTAGTATACACTACACTATACACTACTATACACTACACTACACACTACACTATACACTACTATACACTACACGATACACTACACTATATACTACTATACCACTACATTAGTATACACTACACTATACACTACACTCTACACTAGTATCTTCTTGGTTTTTTCGGTAAAGTCACGTAGAAGGGAAATAATAAAATAATACAAATAAAACATCATTAAATAATTCTCACGACGTTTCGGCCACAACGCAAGCAGCCATCCTCAGGTGAAGAACAGGTCTGTCGGGAAGACAGCGTCTGAATGAAACACCACCAGGTTTGGAGCGTCTATTTAATCTGGGTTGGAAGGGGAAGAGCGCCTTGACAAAAGAAGACGCTGCCTTCCCGACAGACCTGTTCTTCACCTGAGGACGCCTGATTGCGTTGTGGCTGAAACGTCCTGAGAATTATTTTATTATGTTTTATTTTTATTATTTTATTATTACCCTTCTACGTGACTTTACCGAAAGAACCAAGAAGATGAATCCCTGCAGTCACGAAAGCTTTACATCGAAAAATCTACACTAGTAGTAATCAATTGGCATTTTTTCTGTTCACGTGACAAACCTTACTAATTCTCTGTGTCGGGTGGTTGGTGGGTTTAACGACACATTCACATATTTACGCGATCTAACCACAAACCCCCCTCCCTCTATTATGGATGAAATTGGTCGCGAAAGCCCCTGACGTTGTTAAATCACAGCCGTGGCTCTGCACCAACAATTGGCCGCACGATGGAGCCTGGTGCGTGAACGACCGTGGATGATGAACGCTTTGTTCGAGTGCCACCACGTGACCAACGCCGGTTGTGCATCACGCGGTATTTGTCCGCGCCCGTTGAGGGGGGGCCCGCTGATGCGTGGGTGGAAAAAACCCCGATTTTTCCAGCGGCAGGCATCGGGTTTTTTCTTTAATGCAATTAAACCCGATTTCGGGAAATTGAAACCTGGTTTAATGAATACGAAACTCTGATCCAAGGCTTAGGCTGCTTCCTCGTCGGTGCTGCTATCGTACTCGGGGGGGGCGTCGGGAACGGGGTGGTCGTAGAATGCGGCGGGCAGGTTGGTCTTGATGAACACGAGGAGCTTCTCCTCCACAATCGTGGGCGCCGCCAGTGAGTTCCTTCGCTTGGAATGGATGAAGCCCATCGTTGAGAAGTTGGCGAAGTGCGGTTCTGCAATTAGAACCAATTAAACCGGATTTTTTCCCAATCTCAGATGATCGGTTTTTATATAAAGCTCCAAATTAAATAAAAAGATAATTAAACCAGATTGTAAAAAACCCGACTGTGCCACCCTTGCGCTGATGAGGTTCGTCCTCTGCCGTCCAATTGAATGGCCGGTGAAGTGATGCCCTCTGCCGGTAGCAGCGACGCAGCGCGCTTGACTGCAGGCGAGCGGAACGAAAACTGGTTTTCAAGTTTCGATTTAAAGCTTTCGTGACTGCAGGGATTCATCTTCTTGGTTCTTTCGGTAAAGTCACGTAGAAGGGAAATAATAATAAAATAATAATAAAACATCGTAAAATAATTCTCACGACGTTTCGGCCACAACGCAAGCAGCCGTCCTCAGGTGAAGAACAGGTCTGTCGGGAAGACAGCGTCTGAATGAAACACCACCAGGCTTGGAGCGTATATTTAAGCTGGGTTGGAGGGGGAAGAGCGCCTTGACAAAATAATTTGCATATCAAGAGGAATTTAGCATAATAATTTAATATTTTATTATGTTTTATTTTTATTATTTTATTATTTCCCTTCTACTTGACTTTACCGAAAAATCCAAGAAGATGGTTTTCAAGTTTCAAGTTTAATTTATTAGGTACTAGCAGTGTAGTGTATAGTGTAGTCTGTAGTGGTGTAGTAGTGTATAGTGTAGTGTATAATAGTGTATAGTGTAGTGTATAGTAGTGTATTATATAGTAGTGTATAGTGTATTGTATAGTATTGTATAGTAGTGTATAGTGTAGTATATAGTAGTGTATAGTGTAGTGTATAGTGTAATATACTAGTACAGCACATCAGTGTGTTGGAGAGCAAATCCACAACATTTACAATCTGAGTACGACGTTTCGCCAGTAATTACAACCGGCATCATCAGGCGACAGCCAGATTTGGGGAGAAATCTGCCTGTTTCGTTCCTTGATTAAAACTAGAACTTAAACTAAACTAAATTGTCGTATTATTTACATTCCTAGGTAAGACCCACTGAGTCCTACATACTGCTCTTTTTCAGAGGCGACCTCTGCCACAAATGATAAGCTCTACGAAGTGGCTTATCGTGTGGACATTGCTAGCAGCCAATGTGGAGGGAAAGACCGGATGACACGGAGAAAAATCCACGTGACCACGGGGAGAGAGGGAGAGAGACACGCAAACTACAAATATACAGCAGCACCATCAGGGTCGGGATCAAACCCACGACCTCCTGTACACCAGACGAGGTAGTTAACATCTCCTAGCCACCGTGATGATGAGAGAGAGACACGCAAACTCCAAATATACAGCAGCACCATCAGGGTCGGGATCAAACCCACGACCTCCTCTACACCAGGAGAGGTAGTTAACATCTCCTAGCCACCGTGATGATGATAATGAGAGAGAGACACGCAAACTCCAAATATACAGCAGCAGGCGTCGGGGTCGGGATCAAACCCACGACCTCCTGTATACCAGGCGAGGGAGTTAACATCTCGGTGGCCAAACGTTTATGCCGTGAAGGCTTTCAAACGTTTGGCCCCATGAGCCGAATTAACGGGGTTGGTCGCAACTCCCACCTGTGGTGTCAAATGCCAGCGAGGATCCGCCATGGGGAAGAATGGTTAGTGTCCACTTATTGACCTCGCCGATCTCGTCGAGGAGTATAAACCACCATCACGCGAACGCCGCTCATCCTCACAGCAGCAGCAGCAGCAGCAGCGGCTTTTGGCTGCTCGCCGTCGAAGAAAGACGGTGGTCACGACATAGCGCGGCGCTTTCAGACGCTCTTCCGCGGCCGTCTGGAATGCTCTTCCTTCCGATGTTAGGAAGCCGCAGGAGCTATCCACTTTTGAATTATCTAGATATAAAACTCAGTTCAACACACATACATAATGCATACATACATCTGTTTCATAGACACAATTCCTGAATATTAAAACAATCCCCGCTGTCGCTCCAATCATTTGCAATTGCATCCCGCTGCACATACGCAGCGCGTATTCCACCACCGCATTGAAGAGATTAACATGAACCAGTGGCATCTACATCTGCAGAACGTGAAGAACCAGTGGCATCTACATCTGCAGAACGTGAAGAACCAGTGGCATCTACATCTGCAGAACGTGAAGAACCAGTGGCATCTACATCTGCAGAACGTGAAGAACCAGTGGCATCTACATCTGCAGAACGTGAAGAACCAGTGGCATCTACATCTGCAGAACGTGAAGAACCAGTGGCATCTACATCTGCAGAACGTGAAGAACCAGTGGCATCTACATCTGCAGAACGTGAAGAACCAGTGGCATCTACATCTGCAGAACGTGAAGAACCAGTGGCATCTACATCTGCAGAGCGTGAAGAACCAGTGGCATCTACATCTGCAGAACGTGAAGAACCAGTGGCATCTACATCTGCAGAACGTGAAGAACCAGTGGCATCTACATCTGCAGAACGTGAAGAACCAGTGGCATCTACATCTGCAGAACGTGAAGAACCAGTGGCATCTACATCTGCAGAGCGTGAAGAACCAGTGGCATCTACATCTGCAGAACGTGAAGAACCAGTGGCATCTACATCTGCAGAACGTGAAGAACCAGTGGCATCTACATCTGCAGAACGTGAAGAACCAGTGGCATCTACATCTGCAGAACGTGAAGAACCAGTGGCATCTACATCTGCAGAACGTGAAGAACTAGTGGCATCTACATCTACATCTGCACACCATACATTTTTAATGTCCCTTGACTAGCGGCAGGCGCAGAAACTGTGTCGCGCTCTCGGGTGTTCGAGGCATGCCTCGCGGTTCTGAATTTAAATACTTTCTGGGGAATAACCGCGACATGAAACTTTGATGCTCTGCAGAAGCTACCGAATTTATGTTGGGGGGGGGGGTGCGGGGGGGGGGCAAGGGTGGGTGGGGTGCAGCTTTGTGAATGTTAATAAGTACACGTGGGCGCCCTTGGACCCGTTTTGCCTCCAGGCTACTTTACCATCTCAGCGCGAACAAAGTGCCGCCCCTCCACGGTGCATCGTTCCTAAAGTGCCGGCGAAATTTGGCCCGAGTGTAGACAGACATTTTGGGGGGGGCGGGGGGCGGGGGGGGGGGTGGAGGTGAGAGCAAAGGTGCAGCCCTGCAATTGCTTGCTCGGGTCATAGTTGAATGTTGGCGGAAGGGCCTCAAACAGAAAGAACTCCACAGCAGTGTACTTCACTAATTTTCAGGGGTGGGGTGGTGGCACCAGGGGCCGCCAGTAGCTCACGGGCCTTGCAATGAAGAGCACTGCCCTACTGCTTTCATACTAAGGTGGGGGGGGGGGGCGGTGGGGGGGATGCAGGGTCACGGTGAATGTGGATTGGGGAACCCTGGAAAATGTTCCGTGAGATATTAAAGCCTCCCGGGTGCGTAGGGCCCGTTGTTCGACGGGTAAAATTCGGGTGCTCCCCGCCTCTTCAAAGGCTTCTGGGCCGCGTGGAAGAATGGGCCGAAAATATCCCGCAGAGAGCGGCGTTCTTCAGCAGTGCAAGGCCCACGCGGGGCCACTGACAGTCCATGGTGGCCTTCAGTGCGGCCCCTCACGTGCCCCCCCCCCACCCCGATCATCATCATCATCATCGTGCTGCTGCTGCTGTCAAACCTCCAGTGGTTTCAAATGGCGTGGCGGCCCTCACACGGATGTGATGTCTGATCTGATGATGGAAATCCGCGAAGAACGCTGCAGTGGGGCGCCACAATGTTTTCTGGTACAGAGAGGATGGGGGGGGGGGGGCTGGTGAGGGGGGGGGTGTGGCACAGGTGGATGGTACATACGGACTTATGGCGAACTTCTCTCGCTCCGTACGTAGCCAACCGTTTAGAGGATGTCAGGACCACGTCGCCTGCAGTTGGCATCGAACCCACGGCCGCGTGGGGGTCAAGCGCAGGGGTCAAGCACGGGGGTCAAGTGTGGGGGTCAAGTGCGGGGGTCAAGTGCGTGGGTCAAGCGTGGGGGTCAAGCATGGGGGTCAAGTGCGGGGGTCAAGCGCGGGGGTCAAGTGTGGGGGTCAAGCGCGGTGGTCAAGCACGGAGGTCAAGCGCGGGGGTCAAGCGCGGGGGTCAAGCGCGGGGGTCAAGCGTGGGGGTCAAGCGCGGGGGTCAAGTGCAGGGGTCAAGCACGCAAACCATTAAAACCACCACAGCGGTGGCAGCGTCAGGGGGGGAAGAGAGAGAGAGAGAGAAGGGTGGGATATTTTATTTTTTGCGGGGGGGGGGGGGGGGCGAGCGGGGGGGGGGGCGGTTTGCGTGGTGACGGACGGGCAGACGGCAACTCGCCTTTTCCGAAGGCTGCCCTCTGATCCTCAAACGTGAGCGGCTGTTTAAAGATTCACAAGCAGAGCAAGCGGGCAGAACATTCTCCTCCCGAGGACAGGCGGGCGGGAGCGCGTTTGAGGTTGTTCCCGCAGGTGCCTCAAGTAGGCCGGGGCAAGCTCCTCTGTGCGTACGTGTGTGCCTGTTGTACGTAGGTCGAACTTTTTTCGCACCGTACGTAGCCAATCGCGTTGGCGGCGGTTGCGAAGACTTGGCGCAGAAGGACACGCTGCGAGAGAACGTTGCGCGTCCGTGCGTCGTTGGTGTTCAAATCCGGTCGTGAAAACTCTCAAGCCGCGATCGGAATATTTATTTACGTGCTGGAGAGGAATCCGATGAGCTGTGAAGCTCTTTTTTCATAGATGTCCAGTAGGGAGGCACGGGGTTAGAACGGTACAACAAAAAGCACAATACAAACACACGATAGGATTTCGAAATACAGTAAAACCTTGGATTGCGAGTAACTTGGTCTGCGAGTGTTTTGCAAGATGAGGAATTTTTTAAATAAATATTAATTTGATAAACGAGCGAGGTCTTGCAATACGAGTAGTACGTGTATACGCTTTGTCTGCCGAGCGTCACGTGATCACAACTGATATACGAGTGCTTTTGATTACAAACACGTTTCCGGAACGAATTATGCTCGCAATCCAAGCTTTTACTGTATAGGAAAGGTAAGAAAGTCACACAAAAATTCCAAATAAAATGTAGCTATTTTAATTTTAGCAGGTAAGGCCCACTGAGCTATTAGCTTCTTTTTCAGACGCGACCTGTCCACAAATGATAGCTCAACGAAGTGGCTTATCACGTGGAAATGTGCAGCAGCTGAATACAGTACTCAAAGCACGTGCCGATTCTAAATGTGGAGGGAAAAAAGCGGTGGACCCGGAAAAAAATCCACGTGACCACGGGGAGAGAGACACGCAAACTCCAAATATACAGCAGCAGGCGTCAGGGTCGGGATCGAACCCACGATCTCCTGCATACCAGGCGAGGTAATTAACATCTCCTAGCCACCGTGATGATGATGAGAGAGACACGCAAACTCCAAATATACAGCAGGCATCAGGGTCGGGATCAAACCCACGACCTCCTGTATACCAGGTGAGGTAGTTGACATCTTCTAGCCACCGTGATGATGAAGAGAGAGAGAGACACGCAAACTCTAAATGTACAGCATACGTCAGGGTCGGGATCGAACCCACGCCCTCCTGCATACCAGGCGAGGTAGTTAACATTTCACCACCGTGGAGCCCCCTCCCACCCCCCCCAATATTATATAACCAAATTCCATTGTTTGAGCTGTAGTAAGCTAAATGTATTTAACAGCCAACCGTAAAGTTACGCGTGTACAATTGTCGTGACCAACTCGGGCAGTCAGCTCGCTCCATTCGAGAGCCTGGTTTGACCGCGGGTTGACTGAACCCCGAATTTAAACTCAGCGAATCCTCGTCAGCGGCTCAGAGCTCTTGACACAGCATCAAGCCGGCCGAGCCACCCGGCCACTCCTCCGTAAGAGAAGGAGATTCTTGTAGTCGCGGGAAAAAATGTCACTCTGGAGTTTGCGTGTCTCTCTCTCACTCTCTCCTTCTCCCCGTGGTCGCGTGGAGTTTTCTCCGGGTCCTCCGTTTTTTTTCCCCCCTCTTCATGTTCGGAGTCGACGTCACTCGTTCAGAGCGTTCGGCTACTAGACATTTCCACGCGATGATGATATCAGCCACTTCGGTTCGGGCTATCGTTCTTGGTAGCCTGGTCGCTTCTGAAAAAAAGAGCGAAAATAGCTGGGTGGGCCTTACCCGGTGAAAACAATTAAATAAAAGTGTTATCGTTTAGTTTACGTAGACCGCCCTTCACTGGCAGCATCGGCCAAAGTCGTGCATAGTCGCATCTCGGAATAAAGGATGGGTGGGGATGGTGTGGGGGGAGGGGGGTGGTGAGCAGGGGGGGGGGCGGCACGGTGGGAAAGAGGGGGGCAGTTGGGTGTGCAGTGGATCGATTGATCAGCCCTCCCCCGATGCCTCCAATGTAAAGGTCGGCATCATCATGAAGTGCATTGTACATTGAGGTCCAGACCTCCTGGCCAGTTTAAAAGACCGCGCTAACACACAGAGAGAGAGGGGGGGGGGATCCACCGGCGATCAGGAGATGATGGGGTGAGAGAAGTTTGGGCGGGGAGAAGCTAGAACTCTCCTGGGGGAAGAAAATAACGGGAACCGTTTTGTTCTTCTTGGTTCTTTCGGTCAAGTCACGTAGAATGGAAATAATAAAATAATAAAAATAAAACATAATAAAATAATTCTCACGACGTTTCAGCCACAACGCAAGCAGCCGTCATCAGGTGTAGAACAGGTCTGTCGAGAAGACAGAGTCTGAATGAAAAGGGGAACCGTTTTGCCCGGTTGCAATATCGTCGCGAGCACGTGTGAGAGAATTGGTGCCGTAGAAGCTGAGTGGACTTGCCCACGTGCGTGACCCGGCGGTGTGGAGGTCGGCCCCTGTGGGGCAGGAGGCTCGTGAAGGACCGCTGCTGGGCGGTCGGAGGCAGTCGCCCTCCAGCGATCACGGCAGGGCGGAGCAGCGACGCTTACAGCGACGAGCGGAGCGCCGGGCGCGCGTAAAATGCAGCGAGAGTTTTTGTGCAGTGGGTCGGTACAGGCGGTGTATCTGCCAGTCAGTTGGACGAGTAGTCGGGATTTCGCGAACAGTATTATCCGCAATAGAGGTTTTTGGGTTGTGTCGCGTAAATATATAAATGTGTCGTTAAACCCGTCACCACCCGACACAGCCAATTGCTAAGGTTTGTCACGTAAACAGAACATGTCAATTCGTTACTAGTTCAGTACACTGGTGTGTTGTAAAGTAAATTGTAAATGTTGTGGGTTAACTCTCCAACAAACCGGTGTGCTGAACTAGTAAAGAATTGCCATGTTTTGTTTACGTGAAAAACTTTACTAATTGGCTGTGTCGGATGGTGGCGGGTTTAACGACACACATTTACATGATCTCACCCAAAAACCTCGATTATGGATATCTGCCAGTCACCTGCAGTTATTTAACTCGTAACCCCGGGGGTGTCTCGTGACCCTCCTTTCCAGGAAGCCTTCGACACTTCACATGGCCTCGAAGTGCACCTGGCCTGGCACAACACCCATGGGTGACGCTACCGGTCAATTCGAGGCGAGTGGCGAGTTTGTTGTTGTTGTTGTTGTGTACGCGCACGCTACATCTACCCCAGGTGTCTGTCCCGTGACCTCCTGCCAGCGGGCCTTCGACAACTTCACGTGGCATTAAAGTGCACCTAGCCTGGCACAGGCGCCGTGGTGACGTCACAGCCACGCGGATTGCGGTTGCTGCTGTTGTTGTTGTTGTACAAAGACAAATATCCCCATGTAGCCGAGCATGACCCTTGGAGCAAGTGCTGCTAGCGAGCGGTCAGCGCCCACGCCCGGCCGCCTTTGTCTCCCCACTGCTGGCGTTTACGCACGACACCAGGTATCAGCTGAGGCTTAGTGTTAGCCGCGTGCGGGATTCGAACCCAGGTCACCAAATTCTTAGGTTTTTTCGGTAAAGTCACGTAGGTAAAACATCAAAATTAATGAAAATAAAATAAAATATAAACAAAAATCACGACGTTTCGGAGGCAACACAAGTCTCCATCATCAGGTGGGACCATCACAGCCAGATTAGCTGCACTTGATGCAGCCAGATTAGCTGCACTTGATGCAGCTAATCTGGCTGTGACGGTCCCACCTGATGACGGAGACTTGTGTTGCCTCCGAAACGTCGTGATTTTTGTTTTTATTTTATTTTATTTTCATTAATTTTGATGTTTTACCTACGTGACTTTACCGAAAAAACCTAAGAATATGATTCCTTGCAGTCACGAAAGCTTCAAACCAGGTCACCAAGTTGGGGTGATGGCCTAAACAAGGGGCCACTATCGGCTCTTTGAGTGACCGCTCCGTGATCGTCGTCCCACCGTTCCCGTGCCCACCACGCGGCGCGTCGCGCGGCGCTCGAAACGTTGATTTTGTCACCGGATTCGTAAACCAAGAACAAAAATGCCTCTTCTTGTTATTTTGGGGTAGCCGACCCCTGGCCTAACCGCTGCGCGACTCCAGCGTGTGTATTCATACGAACAAAGACAAAGACCCCCCCCGTATAGCCTTAACAGACTGTAGGGGCAAGTGCTGTTAGCGAGCACCTATGAAGGCCGCAACGGTACCCGAGGGGGTGGGTGGCCAGCACCACGCCCGACCGCCTTTGTCTCCCCAACGGCGATGTATACACACTGCAACAGGTACTCATTTGAGGCTGAGTCGACCTAGGGGAGGCCCGGGACCGGTTCAGATAATCGTCACTGGTGTTGGCCGTGAGCGGGAATCGAACCCGGGTCGCCAGGTTCATAGCTTAGCGCGCTAACCGCTACACCACCGCTCCCCCATACGAACACACACACACACACACGCGCACGCGCGCGCGCACGCAGCTGCTTCACGCACACATCAAAGGCCCTTCTGATGTCCGCAGGTGTCACTTTGAGTAGACCGCTCTTGCAAAGGTGATCACACCGGGCCCAATCACTCCTCCAGTGCGGCGGCGGCGCAAATCTCGCGAAGGATTCTACTCGGACACCTGACATCGTTACCGTCGATCCGTGCGTCGCTCATCACCGCGCGTCGCTTATGAGCTGCTCACTAACGATAAATAAGGGCAGCCCCCTCCGCCCCCCCCCCAGCCCCCCCGGCTGATTGAGATTGGGAGATCGGCAGACACAACCTTCGTCTGATAATTTGGGGCGCCGCGGTGGATAGGGAAATGTTAACTACCTCGCCTTGTCCGCAGGAGGTCGTGTGTTCGATCCCGACCCTGACGATGCCTGCTGTATATTTGGAGTTTGCGTGTCTCTCTCTATTTCATCATCATCACGGTGGCTAGGAGATGTTCACTACCTCGCCTGGTCTACAGGAGCTCGTGGGTTCGATCCCGACCCTGACGCCTGCTGCTGTAAATTTGGAGTTTGCGTGTCTCTCTCTCCGTGGAGATGTTAACTACCTCGCCTGGTGTACAGGTGGTTGTGGGTTCGATCTCGACCCTGACGATGCCTGCTGTATTTTTGGAGTTTGCGTGTCTCTCTCTCCGTCGAGATGTTAACTACCTCGCCTGGTGTACAGGTGGTCGTAGGTTCGATCTCGACCCTGATGATGCCTGCTGTATTTTTGGAGTTTGCGTGTCTCTCTCTCTCTCATCATCACGGTGGCTAGGAGATGTTAACTACCTCGCCTGGTGCGCAGGAGATCGTGGGTTCGATCTCGACCCTGACGATGCCTGCTGCTGTATATTTGGAGTTTGCGTGTCTCTCTCTCCTCTCTCCCCGTGGTCGCGTGGATTTTTCTCCGGGCCCTCCGGGTTTTCCCCTCCACGTTTAGGATCAACGTCACGCGTTTATTCGAGTATTTGGCTGCTGTACATTTCCACGTAATAAGCACTACCTCGTTGAGGCTGTCATTTGTGATAGTCAGGTCGCATCTGTAAAAAAAGAAAGAGCTGTATAACTCGAGTGGGGCCTTACACCTGACAAAATAAATAAAAATAACAGTAAAAAAACCCCCCATCGCATTGATGTCTCCGTGTCGTTCTTCCATTATTTATTTATTTCTCTCTCGTCGGACGCGACCGTCGGTTGCTATGAGGAGGTGGTGGTGGTGGTGGTGATGGGGGACTCGGCGAGTGTGGGCCGTCACTTTCAAGTTGCGGGGGCGGGGGGAGGGGGGGTGGGAGGGGAGGGGTTGGGGGGGAGGGGGTGAGGGGGAGGTGGGAAGGAGGAGAGAGGGGGGGAGGGTGGAGGAGAGAGGGGGGGGGGAAGAGGGGGATGAGAGGGTGGGAGGGGGGTGGGAAGGGGAGAGAGTGGGAAGGGGGAGAGAGGGGGGGGTGTGGGTGGGGGAGGGGGGAGAGGGGAGTAGAAGAGGTGGGGGTGGTAGGGGGGAGAGGGGGGGTGGGTGGGGAAGAGGTGGAAGGGGGAGAGGGGGGTAGAAGAGGTGGGGGGTGGGAGGGGGGAGAGGGCGGGGGGGGAGAGGGGGATGAGAGGGTGGGAGGGAGAGAGAGGGGGGGTGGAGGAGAGAAGGGGGGGGAGAGAAGGGGGGGGAGGGGCATCAGAGCACAGCGGCATCCCAGCACAGTTTTTATAGGGAGAGGGACGCGGTGGAAAATATTCGCAGAGGGCGTTCGGAGTGATCCGGAGAAGAAGGTTCCATTCCTGGGGCCTGCGCGGAAATCTGCGAGCGCGTTGAGTCCGAGGAGGAGAACGAGAGGGGGGGGGGGGGGAAGGGAGGGGGGTGGTGACGATCAATTCGTTGGCATCAATCGGACAGAGTTGATAATTATCGCTGATACCCCCCCCGCCCCGAATAATACGTAAAACTGTTGCGACGAAATTCTCCAAGCTTCTTGTTGTTTAGCCGCGGTAGCTGGCGCGTGTTTTCAGTGCTCGCACCTCGAAGAGACGCGAATATCGGTGTCGCGGTATGGCGTTTAGCGTCGCCTGGTTCGATGTTAGTTCCGTGAAATCGACGTGGACTGTGGGATTTGTTTGGTAAATAATAGCAACAACTGTGGTGTATATTAACCCGGAGAATTAGCGTCGCGTTCGCCTTCCAACAATTGCTTCAGCAGTTTATAATGGTTTTCATCATCATCATCATCATCGTCGCTGAACTTGATTGAAAGTTCTCACCGCGTAGGTGTTGGACAACTGACACGTGGCTACATATTTAATCGTGCAAAACCGCTTCTTGTCGTGAATACGCAATGCACTGCTACGCCTGCAGCAGCATCATCGACATCACGTTTGTATCGGCCATCGCGATTATCTTAGAGGGGGTTTGAACTTCGCGAAAAAAACCTAACAACAACAGCAACCACTACACGGCAGCAACCCCCATCTACGTCTCCCCCCCTCCCCCCCCCCACTTTGTCCGCCGTTTCGCTGAAATTCGCCGCTGCTCTGTTGTTGACGCGGCTTCTCAGCTCTTCGCCACCATCACCGGCACCACCACCGCCACCACCCACCCACCACTACCTCGTGAACCGCATCGATATAACACCAGTTCATTATAGAATACGCCTCGTTTCGACACTCGCAGTCCGTCCGTCCGTCCGTCGCGCCTTTCAGGAACGCATCCCCCCCCCTGCCCCCGACGTAAACTCGGAATATCACCGGAGCTTCACCACGAGAGCTGGTCCATCTGCACCGTCGAGGTCACGGCGTTAACGGTGGGAGAGGCGGGCGGGCGGGCGGGCGAGTTGGTCTGTGGATTTTTTTAGTTTCTTTCTTTCTCGGACGTTAACGCGACCGACACCGCGAGCCCACCATGAACTACGTCCTTGCCAACAACGCGACGCTGCTCGCCCCGCGGCGGCAGCGCCGTAAGAGCTGCCCGGGGACGTCGCTCGTTGGCGCGCGGGACCTCCTGCTCGACCGCTCGCAGAACCAGCAGAACTCGCACGGCCAACACCAGCAGCAGCATCACCATCATCACCAGCAGCAGCAGCAGCAGCAGAAGCGCAGCTCCCTGGACAGCCCCGAATCCGCGGGCGTTCCCGATCAGAAGATCAAGCGAGGTTCGGTCTGCGAGCACTCCGGGGGCTCCTCCGGCCTGGGCTTGGGTCCGCTCCTGGGACTGCGCCGCAGCTCCCTCCTCGAGCCGGCTCCGTCGAGCCCCAGCGAGAAGGAGCGCGCGCGATCGTTCGAGGAGCGCGCGACTGGCTCTAGCCACCACCAGCACCACCACCAGCAGCAGCAGCAGCGCCACCGGCAAAAGCCGGTGTGCGCCACGCTGAGCGCCAACGCGGCTTACGAGCGCGGCGGATCCGACGGGATCGGGGAATCCGGGGCGAGGAAGAGCGGCGCCGGCAGCGGCGGCAAGGAACGCCGGCAGAACTCGCTCGGCGAAGCGGGCAGCGGCGCTGGCGGCGCGGCGACCGGGAAGGCCAGCTTCCGAGAGAAGGTCCACTCGGCACCCAGCGTCCTGCAGAAGAGCAACTCGACGGGAGAGGGCGGCGGGCACGGCGCCCGCGGCTCGTTGGTGCGGGAGCTCGGAGAGAGCCTGGCGCGGAGCCTCAATCACATCCGCGCGCCGGGAACCGCGGCTTCGACTCCGGCGGCGGTGGCGGCGGTGGCGGTGGCCAAGCGTCGTTCGCTGGAGTGGCAACGCGGCATGGGCAGGGGTTCGTCGGGGTGGCGCTCGGTGCTCACGCGTCTCGGCCGTCGGCACAGCGAGGCCGATGGGCCGGTGCCGATCTTGCGCCACGGCCACTCCGGGCAGGTGAGCGAAGCTTCGGGGTGGCGAACGTTGCGGTCGGATTTGGCGGGCCTGGACGATGTTTTAGATTTGAAGCTTTCGTGACTGCAAGGATTCATACTCTTAGTTCTTTCGGTAAAGTCACGTAGGTAAAAAATGAAATTAAAATTAATAAAATAAAATAAAAAATGAAATTAAAATTAATAATTTTAATTTCATTTTTTACCCACGTGACTTTACCGAAAGAACTAAGAATATGGACGATGTTTTTTTTTTCGGTCGGGTGGCGGTAGGTAATGGGGTGCGCTGCAGTGACGAATTCACTCGTCGACAGAGTAAAGTTATTATTTTTTTAAATATATATTTTTAGTTCAGAGAAAGAGAAGGGGACGGCTGTTGATATGTTTTCTGTTTGTATCTTATTATTGGTTCTTTCGGTAAAATCACGTAGAAGGGAAATAATATTAATACATCTTCTTGGTTCATTCGGTAAAGTCACGTAGGAGGGAAATAAAAAAACATACTAAAATAATATAATAATTTAATATACATTTTTTTACTTTTTTATTTTATTATTTCCCTTCTACGTGACTTTACCGAAAGAACCAAGAAGATGAATCCCTGCAGTCACGAAAGCTTTAAATCGAAATATTAATACAATAATATAATATTATTTCCCCTTCGACGTGACTTTACCGAAAGAACCCATAATAATATGAATCCCTACAGTCACGAAAGCTTTAAATCGAAATTTGTTTGCATCTGTTAAAATAACGCACTGTATCGCACATTTGGCGGTGGCGCACGCCGGTAAAGCCAGCGCTGCAGCGGTGGAGGCAGCAGCCAGGGTTAGCGGATCGCACACAGATGGGATTGTGGAACTCCCTTCCCGACCCGCGTGCTTTGAGAAGGTTCGCTAGGCGAGGGCGGTACTACAGCGGGTGGACTGATCGCCGTCTGTTTAACACGTAGGCTTTTGCGACCAATATCATCCATAATCTTCTTGGTTCTTTCGGTAAAGTCACGTAGAAGGGGAATAATAAAATGATGAAAATAAAACATTATAAAATAATAATTTAAAAATAAAACATAATAAAATAATTATTTTGTTATGCTTTATTTTATTATTTTTTATTTTTATTATTTTATTATTTCCCTTCTACGTGACTTTACCGAAAGAACCAAGAAGATGAATCCCTGCAGTCACGAAAGCTTTAAATCGAAAAATCATCCATAATATCGGGTTTTTTGGGTTTAGATCGCATAAATATATAAATTAGCACTGTGCTGTACTAGTAACGAATTTGCACGTTCTGTTTACGTGACAACCTTACTAATTGGTTGTGTCGGGTGGTGGCGGGTTTAACGACACATTTATATGTATGCATCTAACCCAAAAAAACCGATATTATGGATGATCGCCATCTGTTTCCATCGACACGGGGATCGAGCGTTTCCACCTCGCGCAAGGAATGTGGTTTTCTCCGGGTGCTCTGGTCTCCTCCCCGTGTGAATCATCACAATAAACGCGACTCATCATTCATTGGCTGAAAAGATCTTATAAATGAAATCCCAATCTGCCTATGTATATGTGTACGTACGTTGAACTTCTTTCGCACCGTACGTAGCCAACCGTGCTTATCGGAGGTGCGGGGGAAGGACAACTGAAGACAAACATCAGTTTTAAAGAAATCAGTGGGTGGGTGGGTGAGTTGGTGGATGGGTGGGTGGGTGAGTGGGTGGGTGAGTGTGTGGGTGGGTGAGTGTGTGGGTGTGTGAGTGTGTGAGTGTGTCGGTGGGTGAGTGTGTGGGTGGGTGAGTGTGTGTGCGTGGGTGAGTGTGTGGGTGGGTGTGTGGGTGGGTGAGTGTGTGTGCGTGGGTGGGTGTGTGTGTGGGTGAGTGTGTGGGTGGGTGAGTGTGTGGGTGGGTGTGTGGGCGAGTGTGTGGGTGGGTGAGTGTGTGGGTGGGTGGGTGAGTGTGTGGGTGGGTGCGTGAGTGGGTGGGTGGGTGAGTGGGTGGGTGAGTGTGTGGGTGGGTGGGTGAGTGTGTGGGTGGGTGAGTGTGTGGGTGGGTGGGTGAGTGTGCGGGTGTGTGAGTGTGTGAGTGTGTGGGTGGGTGAGTGTGTGGGTGGGTGAGTATGTGTGCATGGGTGAGTGTTTGGGTGGGTGAGTGAGTGAGTGTGTGGGTGTGTGGGTGGGTGAGTGGGTGGGTGGGTGAGTGTGTGAGTGTGTGGGTGTGAGTGTGTGAGTGTGTGGGTGGGTGAGTGTGTGTGCGTGGGTGAGTGTGTGGGTGTGTGAGTGTGTGAGTGTGTGGGTGGGTGAGTGTGTGGGTGGGTGAGTGTGTGTGCGTGGGTGGGTGTGTGGGTGTGTGAGTGTGTGAGTGTGTCGGTGGGTGAGTGTGTCGGTGGGTGAGTGTGTGTGCGTGGGTGGGTGTGTGAGTCTGTGAGTGTGTGAGTGTGTGGGTGGGTGAGTGTGTGGGTGGGTGAGTGTGTGGGTGGGTGAGTGAGTGTGTGGGTGGGTGAGTGTGTGGGTGGGTGAGTGTGTGGGTGGGTGGGTGTGTGGGTGGGTGGGTGAGTGTGTGGGTGGGTGGGTGAGTGAGTGTGTGGGTGAGTGTGTGTGCGTTGGTGGGTGTGTGTGTGGGTGAGTGTGTGGGTGGGTGAGTGTGTGTGTGGGTGAGTGTGTGGGTGGGTGAGTGTGTGGGTGGGTGGGTGAGTGGGTGGGTGAGTGTGTGGGTGGGTGGGTGGGTGAGTGTGTGGGTGGGTGAGTGTGTGGGTGGGTGAGTGTGTGGGTGGGTGAGTGTGTGTGGGTGGGTGAGTGTGTGGGTGGGTGGGTGAGTGTGTGGGTGGGTGAGTGGGTGGGTGTGTGAGTGTGTGGGTGGGTGAGTGAGTGTGTGGGTGTGTGAGTGTGTGAGTGTGTGGGTGGGTGAGTATGTGTGCATGTGTGAGTGTGTGGGTGTGTGAGTGTGTGGGTGGGTGAGTGTGTGTGGGTGGGTGAGTGTGTGGATGGGTGGGTGGGTAGGTGAGTGAGTGTGTGGGTGAGTGTGTGTGCGTGGGTGGGTGTGTGTGTGGGTGAGTGTGTGGGTGGGTGGGTGAGTGTGTGGGTGTGTGGGTGGGTGAGTGTGTCGGTGGGTGAGTGTGTGGGTGGGTGAGTGTGTGTGCGTGGGTGGGTGTGTGGGTGTGTGAGTGTGTGAGTGTGTCGGTGGGTGATTGTGTGGGTGGGTGAGTGTGTGGGTGGGTGTGTGAGTGTGTGAGTGTGTGGGTGGGTGAGTGTGTGGGTGGGTGTGTGGGTGAGTGTGTGGGTGTGTGAGTGTGTGGGTGGGTGGGTGAGTGAGTGTGTGGATGAGTGTGTGTGCGTGGGTGGGTGTGTGTGTGGGTGAGTGTGTGGGTGGGTGGGTAAGTGAGTGTGTGGGTGGGTGAGAGTGTGGATGGGTGGGTGGGTAGGTGAGTGAGTGTATGTACGTTTAACTTCTTTCGCACCGTACATAACCGACCGTGCTAATCGGAGGTATGGGGGGGGGCTTGTCAAACAAGAGTGTGCCTCTCTTGGATAAATAAGTCAATGATAAACTATTGCAATGTATTATAATAATTATAGTGTATAATGACCATTATTATAAGCAGTAATTGTCAGTGAAATATTTTAAATGCATTTTTTAAAATCAAGTTTCAATTGCCTGCCCTTTGTCAAACCACTGGCTGGATGGATGGAAGAGATTATGGACACATTATCTAATAGTTTGCGGGTCATGTAGTGGCAGATAAAAAAAAATACTCAGCACGTTCATCAACACCCACTGTGGCCCTTAAAAGTAAAAAATAAAAAATAAAACGGCAAAACCTTTGAAGGCGGTGGCCCTTTCTCCAAGCGCACATTGATGAGGTGGTTGAGCGGGCTGAGCGAGAGCAGCTGGCGATCTAAATGTCGCAAGTTCAAGCCTGGGTCAGGGGTCCGAACTCGGTTCGTCGTATCTCTGAAGAGAGAAGATCAATGAATGGTTAACGGCGTGGTTGCGTGGATCGATAGCCCTGCCCTCGTCCACGGGAATGTGGAATCTTCGCCACTGCACTCTCGATGCTCATTCGAGCACGAAATCACTTCGACTTGACTCTCATTGCCATACCATCGAGTTACCTTTGAGGTTGTGTGAGGTTCTGAATTCACGAATCCCCGTGGGTCGAATCGAACTGAGCTCAGCGCGACCGACTTCTGCCCCCCTGGGACGTGGCTTGCGTTGAAGCCGGACGCAAAAAAACGCGAGTTGTGGAATCAATTCGCCCATGTCACCGACCCAGAACCGGCCCTAGACCTTTGGGGGCCCTAAGCAAAATTTGGTTGGAGGCCCCTTTGATGTATGATTTTTTTCACCCACTCGCTAGCAGTGACTCTAGGGGGGCCCTCTGCTGGCCACGGGGCCCTTTGCAATTGCAAGGGTCGCTTAGTGGCTGGGCCGGCTCTGCACCGACCCCTCCACTCCCCCCCCCTCTTTCCCACGAGGCATAACGTGGCCTACCGACGATGCCGCCGGTCTTGCCCCCCCCCCCTCTCCCGTCGAAGCCGTCGATTTCCGCATGGCCTCGCGGATTTCTAAAACGCGGCGCAAAACGATCGACCGCCGACAAATCGTTTGAAAGCTCGGCGTTACCGTCCGGCCGTCCATAAATGACGTCATGCACCTAGGGGGGGGGGGGGGGGTGTCAGACATTTGTGTGTGTGACGAGGGGGGGGGTGGGGTTTGAGAAATGTGACGTCACATCAAAATGCGCAACTTGAAATAAATATAGACAACACGTTCTACTTAATTAAATATACTTTTTAATAAATGTTTTCTCCTACAACATCAGAGTGCAGCGCTACATTAAATACGCACTACAATGACAATAGTTTAAAGCGATTTGAAGCATGTTTTTTGGGGGGGGGGCAGAGCTTTGTGACGTCATATTTGAGGGGGGGGGGTCTTACTTTTTGTGACCCACAGACTCACAGAGACCCATAGCCTCACACAGAGACCCGTACTCACACAGAGACCCATCGACTCACACAGAGACCCATCGACTCACACAGAAACCCATCGACTCACACAGAGACCCATCGACTCGCACAGAGACCGATCGACTCGCACAGAGACCCACAGACTCACACAGAGACCCACATACTCACACAGAGACCGATCGACTCAGACGGAGACCCATCGACTCAGACGGAGACCCATAGACTCACACAGAGACCCATAGACTGTGTCTTTCTCTGTGTCTCTCTCTGTGTCTCTCTCTGTGTCTCTCTCTCTGTGTCTCTCTCTGTGTGTCTCTCTCTCTCTCTCTCTGTGTCTCTCTCTTTCACTCTTTGTCTCCCTCTGTGTGTGTCTCTCTCTTTGTCTCCCTGTGTCTCTCCCTGTCTCTCTCCCTGTGTCTATCTCTGTGTCTCTCTCTGTCTATCTCCCTGTGTGTCTCTCTCTCTGTCTCTCTCTGTCTCTCCCTGTGTCTCTGTGTCTCTCCCTGTGTCTCTCTGTGTCTCTCCCTGTGTCTCTCTCGTGATGCCGCTCTCTCTGTTTTCCCCGCAGACGAACTCGCCGCCTGTGATCGTGAGCACCGACACCTTGGACTCGTCGCCATACGTGAGTGGACACCTCCCCCGAGGCCGTCGCCACCTGTGTAGTGGGTTCGAATCAGGTGCACACACACGCAGCTTGGAGGCAACACTATTTATTAAACCGTAAGTAATATAACACTGTACATGAGGTGGTGACCACCTTCCTCAACTCACTAACACTCTGGAACACGACACAGACTGGACCAGGCAGGCAACTGGCTGCCTGGCCCAGGACGACTACCCGGGACTTGAGGACCGATGATGTCGTCTTCACTTCGGAGTACAAAAGCCTCGATCTGCGTTCACACCCCGCTTATATCTGCTCTGGCGTGGCCGGCTCTGCCCAGGCCACGCCTCCCTTCCCAGGCCACGCCTCCCTTCCCCCACCTCTGGGAAGGTCCGGGTCCCTTCACCACGTGACCCCCCAGGCACCCCCTTGGGGCCTCCAGCCCTCGTAGGGGCCGACACAGTAGTGACCGTTCTATGTCACTACACCTGCGTGGAGAATACGCAGCCGTTTCGAACGCGGCGGCCGCCCTCGGTTCAACGCCGACGGTCATCATGGGGTTCTTAATTCTAGATTTTTGAAGCTTTCGTGACTGCAAGGATCCATACTCTTAGTTCTTTCGGTAAAGTCACGTAGGTAAAAAAAATGAAATTAAAATTAATAAAAATAAAACAGTAAAAAAACATGATGCGGCAAATCTGGCTGTGACGGTCCCACCTGATGACGGAGACTTGTGTTGCCTCCGAAACGTCGTGATTTTTATTGTTTTATTTTTATAAATTTTTATTTCATTTTTTACCTACGTGACTTTACCGAAAGAAGTAAGAGTATCATGGGGCCTCCCTTGCCGGCATCAAAATATAGGAATGGGTTTTACCCTGTCTGGCACCCCGAGCTCACAATGTCCTAACAGTGGCGTTGTCTTTGTGCTGGTCGCCTTTTGGCGTCGTCCTCTGGTCTTGCACTGTTTGAGACTTGGCTCTTAAGAAAGCTGTCTCTGGTGTGGACCAATCAGTTTAAAGGACAATGCATCATCATCGACTACCAGAGAATGTTTTTTTTTTGTTTGCATGTTCACCAAAAGTATATGTGGTTAATGCAGACATGAATCCTTGCAAAAGGTTTCAGGTTGGTGCTTTAACATCTGAACACAACTCCTGTTTTATTTCCAGAAAGGGTAAACACCAATTCCTCCCCTCCCTCCCTCCCTCCACTCCCTCCCTCTCCCCCCTCACTCTACTCCCTTCACTCACTCCCTCTCCCCCCTCACTCCACTCCCTTCACTCACTCCCTCTCCCTCCTCACTCCACTCCCTTCACTCCCTCCCTCCACTCCTTCCACCCTCCACTCCCTCCACTCCCTCTCCCTCCTCACTCCACTCCCTTCACTCACTCCCTCTCCCTCCTCACTCCACTCCCTTCACTCACTCCCTCCACTCCTTCCACTCCCTCCACTCACTCCACTCACTCCACTCCCTCCACTCCCTCCCTCCCTCCCCTCCCTCCCTCCCTCCACTCCCTCCCTCTCTCCCCTCACTCCACTCCCTTCACTCCCTCCCTCCACTCCTTCCACTCCCTCCACTCCCTCCACTCCCACCCTCCATACAGAGAATGAACAAGGGAAAGGGGGGGGGGGGGCACAGAAAAAATTATAAAAATCCGCCGCGCCGTACTGAATGGGTGCAGCCCAGCAGGTTTCAGGTTTCCGTGACAGGTTTCAGGTTTAGTTTCTTCGGCGCTTTGCTGAAAGTGGGGGGGGGGGGGGAGTGTGGCGGGGGGGGGGGGCCCTTTCCACCACTCAGTTTCCTCGAGGATCCACGCCTCGTTGTTTGTGATGAAACGTGGGACGAGCAACCACACCACGTGGTGGTGAACGTGGTCGTGGTGCGTCGATCGATCTTCTCTCTCGCTCTCTCTTGCCCATCGGTTTTCTCCCGCTTGCTCTCTCTCTCCCGCAATCGCTCTCTCTCCTCTCTTGCTTTCGCTCTCTCTTTTTTTTTCTAACTTTTTTTTTTACGATCAGAGGAAACAAGAAGATGCTCGGTGTAGTCGGCACTTTGCTTCGTTCATCATTTCGTTTTTTTTTTCAATGCTTTTGCTTTATGTGCCCCCGCCCTCCCCTCTCTCGCTCTCTCACGATCGCTCTCTCTCTCTCTCGGTCGCTCGTGGAGTTTGTCCGCTGTGTTTGCGAGTTCACTTTTCGCCGCAAACGGGGGGGGGGGAGGTGATGGTGGGCGAGGATTTGCCAACGAAGCTATGGCGAGCCGGAGGAACGAGGCAGCTCAGAATCAGACATCAGAATATTTGTTCGCACCGGAGGAATCCGATGTCACAACAACAAACTGTACAAAAACATTAAATGAGTGCCAAGTACAATGAAGAGTAAAGAAATCACCAGAAACGCGTACGAATACAACTAAACCATCCCCGTCCTACCAGGCAAAGCCCGCTGAGGTATTCACTTCGCCAACGAAGTAGCTTATGGCACGGACTGTATCGCTCCGCTCAGCCGTGCGGCTCAAGAAAGTAGTCCCGTCGTCGTCGACTGCTCACTAAACTGCGTTATAACGGCTGCAGCAACGTCGCCCGAAACGTCGCGGAAACGTCGCAGAAACCCAGCAGCACCCCTCCTGGACATTTTTTTTTTCTCCGAGACTCGGCGAGGCTTCTTCGGAAGCGAGGGTGACCTCCGGCTACGCGAATTTCCACCAAAAACAAGCGCGCTCATAACAACAACAACAACAAACAACGACGCTCACGAACTAACGGTCCGCGATGTTTCTTCTTTTTTGTTGCAGCTGAACGGGACGGACGTGGACTACGAGTATGAGGAGATCACGCTGGAGAGAGTGAGTTCGGCCGCTGGTCGTTCCGCTGACCTTTGCACCCGTGACGAACCTCCACGCACACGGCCCCAGGGCTGCCAGGAACGCTTTGGAGTGTCCGTGCGTGCGTGCGTACTCGCGCGCACGCACGCACATGTGTGGGAGCGGGAGTGCAGCGGTTAGCGCTACGCTGCGCTGCGAACCCCGTCCACAGGAGTTCGATTGGCGCTCACGGTCAACACCGGTGACAATTATCAGACTCAGCCTCAAATGAGTACCTGGTGCGGTGCGTAAAAACATCGCTACTGGGGGAGACAAAGGCGGCCGGGCGTGGTGCTGGCCACCCACCCCCTCGAGTGCGGTTTCGGCCTTCATAGGTGCTCGCTAACAGCACTTGCCACAACAGCCTGTTAAGGCGACACGGGTGATTTTTGTCTTTAGGCACAAGCTGGCCACAAAGTTGTCTTCGCGTGAGAAACGGATAACGTTCGCCTGTTCCGACCGCTCCGTGTGGTTGCCCCTCCATTCTCATTAGCGGTGCCCCATGCATCTCCCGGGGAGATTATTCTGAGGAGCAGTGCCGCACGGCTGTTTGGAGTCTCTCGGTGTTTGTCGATCTTTACGTGCGAGGGATTCTCCTTGATGATGACCCCGAAGGGAGGAATTGTCACCACGCTGTTTACCAGGGAACATTTTTTTCCAGTAAGATTATTTAGAAAATAAAACAAAGAAAAGGCTTTACCCTTTCTGGAGAGCGGTGAGGGTCGGTTTGAATTTAGACGGGAGAGTGGTGAGGGTCAGGGTGAATTTAGACGGGAGGGTGGTGAGCGTCTCGTATCGGACTGCGACGCCTTTTTGATGATGCCCCCCCCCCCTCTCGCTCTATGTGGTGAATTGTCACCTGCAGGGGAACTCTGGGCTTGGATTCAGCATAGCGGGGGGCACGGACAACCCCCACATCGGGGACGACCCCAGCATCTACATCACCAAGATCATCCCAGGGGGTGCCGCGGCACAAGACGGGCGGCTCAGGTGAGGCCCCCCGCTTACCTTGAGGATTCTTCATTTTTCTTCTTGGTTCTTTCGGTAAAGTCACGTAGAAGGGAAGTAATAAAATAATAAAAATAAAACATAATAAAATAATTCTCACGACGTTTCGGCCACAACGCAAGCAGCCGTCCTCAGGTGAAGACCAGGTCTGTCGGGGAGACAGCATCTGACCTGGTCTTCACCTGAAGACGGCTGCTTGCGTTGTGGCCGAAACGTCGTGAGAATTATTTTATTATGTTTTATTTTTATTATTTTATTACTTCCCTTCTACGTGACTTTACCGAAAGAACCAAGAAGACTACAAACATGATAACAAGTGTAATGTTAAAGCTTGAAACAAGTCACAAAGTCTCCACTTGTTCACCATCGTTGTCGACGCGTGCCCGGAATCTTGTCCACGTGGTCTCCAGAGACCGGAGGCAACACTTCTTGCGGTGTCGTTGCAAATTCTCAGAAGTGTTCACATTTTTTGTTAAAGCACCCTGTATTATACACACGTCGTGAGAAACCGCCACCACCACCACCACCATCATCCGACACAACCGATTGGCAAAGCGTTTGCCACGTAAAAAAAACAAAAAAGCGTGTCAATTAGTCAACTTAGTTCAGCACTGACCGGTTGTGTGTTGGAGAGTAAAAACACGCCACATTTACAAGTCGACCCTGGTGCGGCCGGGTACGGGTAGGCCGTGAGTCACTGGTGAGTAACCGTTTGTCACTCATTTCGGGTAGGGTACGGGTACGGTTAGGGAACGGGAACCCGTACCCGGCCGGGTACCCATTTGCAACCCTGGTGCGGCCGGGTACGGGTACGGGTAAGGAATCAAAACCTGATTGCGACCTCTGCCGTGGCGTCTCGCCGGTAATTACGACCAGAGTCATCAGGGACCGACCATAAATGACGAGGGGGGGGGGGGTGGGGGTTTGAGAAATGTGACGTCACATCAAAATGCGCAACTTTAAATAAATATAGAATTGTTACAACAACACTCCTACAACATCAGAGTGCAGCGCCACATTAAATACGCACCACAATGACAATAGTTAGAAGCGATTTGAAGCATGTTTTATTTTCAAAATGGAAATATGGTTTGGGGTGGGGGGGGCAGAGCTTTGTGACGTCATATTTGACGTCACAAAGCTCTGGCGGGGTACGGGTAGGGTACGGGTATCGGGTACCTGATTGCGACCTCTGGGATGAAGCCATGTTGCAGGCGCGGGTGGGTTGATTCTAGGAACTTGAATTGTGAGAAGAGACAAGACGTTGGGAAATGAGTGACAAACGGTGACTCACCAGTGACTCACGGCCTACCCGTACCCGGCCGCACCAGGGTCGCAAACGGCTACCCGTACCCGGCCGGGTACGGGTAGCCGGGTATCGGGTAGGGTACGGGTATCGGGTACCCGGTTGCGACCTCTGCTGGCTGGGCCTTGACCGCCCGAGTGTGCAGCCGTACGACAACAGGGACGAAGAAGTGCACATTCGCAGGCTCTTCGCTAGAGGGCAGTCGACGCGTTGTCTGTTTTCAAATCTCGGGTGTTGCCATTGGGGCTCTGGCTAGGCCACGAAACCGGAGTCCTCCGATTCTTATGTTTTTTTCGAGAATTCAACGGAGGTTACCAGACATCTGGCCCACCAACACCCCATGTAATATTATTTCGCTGCACTCTCGTGCCCTCTCCTGTACCCCCCCCCCTCCCCGCCGCCCCATTGTGTGTCCACGCTTCGTCTTCATAGGCCCTCCGTCTAGACCAGGGGTGGGGAACCTTTTTTCTGCCAAGGGCCATTTGGATATTTATAACATCATTCGAGGGCCATACAAAATTATCAACTTAGAAATTAGCCCGTTATATTTGGTCAAACATTTAACTGACTCACCCCTAATGTGACGGCTGGAACTGCTTCTCTTTGGCGAGGCGTGTGATGTTAGCTGGTGTTGATGATGCTGCTACTCGCAACTGCTCTTCCAGGTTTGCTCCGAGATTTATTGAATTTCGAGTCCCGCCTGCGGTTGCCTTGGCAAGGCCACACCAAATGATTTCGCGGGCCTTATACGGCCCGCGGGCCGGACGTTCCCCACAACCATCTACGTGACAAACCATCAAAACTTGCCGGGTTAATGGTAAACTGGGCGAGTTAATCGCCGGGTTAATCGTATTTGGGCGGGTCAATCGCCCGGTCGAGTCTCGTCAGCAATCAATCCACGGATCTTGTTAATGGTCGTAGCACAGCGGAATATATCGGCGCTATCATCGATTGCCAATGAATCGACACGGCGATTAAAAACCCGCAAGTGACCATGAACCCAGCGATTTTTAATCGGCCAATTACGATGATATTTACACGATCCGGCGACGAAATCACCGATCTCGCTGATATTGAGCCAATCAAATGATCATCACTCAATCCACGGATTTATTGGCAATATCGTTGACACGGAGATCAAACCCGCAAAATTATGATAAACCCCTTTATTTTTCAAAAAAAGTTTACTCCCATTTTTTTTTGATTCCACATCCTCCCTCGCATCATACAACGTCCTGGATATTCTGGAGCGGAAGGTTTAGGAATGGACAGCCCAATGTGCGTGCGGTATTCTTCTTCACTGCCTCTGAGCTCATAGCTTGGATGCTCCAGTGCTGAGATTGGGCAATTAATCCCGATATTTTTTTTTATGTTTGCTTCTCATGGATAGACTGAGCGGGGATCAATGCGATTCATCGCGATTGATAATTCACAGTGACCATATATTGGGGGGGGGGGGAGGGGGAGTAGGGGTGGGCGAAATCTCTGATCCGTGATTTAGTTGGGTGTACGATTTTTATCGTAAATCGCCACCAGCGCCGCTGCTGGCACAGAATCTGCCACTCAAAGGGCCCCGATCGTCGCGTTAATACTCGACGCGAAATCAGAAACATTCTAAAGAAGTTAAAACAACAAAGACATTTACACAATCCGACGTTGACGTGTGATGATGATGATAATAATAATAATGGTCATTTTGCATTCGCGCAGGAAATCCCCTTTGAATAACATTTCCCCCCTCCATGTTGATGGCTGGCAAGTCTGTGTCCCAGAGGTCGCAACCGGGTACCCGATACCCGTACCCTACCCGATACCCGTTTGCGACCCTGGTGCGGCCGGGTACGGGTACGGGTAGGCCGTGAGTCACTGCTGAGTCACTGGTTGTCACTCATTTCCAAACGTCTTGTCTCTTCTCACAATTCAAGTTCCTAGAATCAACCCACCCGCGCCTGTAACATGGCTTCATCCCAGAGGTCGCACTCGGGTACCCGATACCCGTACCCGGCCAAGTATGGGTAGCCGGGTATCGGGTAGGGTACGGGTAGCCGTTTGCGACCCTGGTGCGGCCGGGTACGGGTACGAGTAAGGAATCAAAACCCGTTTGCGACCTCTGCCGTGTCCTGCACGCACAAGTGCCCTATGTTTACTCCACTGCTGGATGAGGGCCATTCCGTGTGCCTTGTCGGGAGGGCATGGGGGGTTCGCTTGACCATACTTCACCGCGCTGGATAGTACGCGGCGCAGAGAGGGGTGGGGTGGGGGGGGAGTCTCCGGGTCCGCAGGGTCTGATATCACTCCTCGCCACGAAACTCGTTGCACCACCACCACCACCACCACCCCCCCCCCCCGTCAATTATTCAATTGCACTCATCAAAATAACGAGGGCATTGGCAGCAGTGGCGAGGAAAATTAGGACGGGCACTCCTCCGACTCGCGGTTACGGATCCAAGCACTCTTGATGATTATCGAGTGATTAGAACGGTAGGTAAAAGGGGCATTGATATTAATGATAATGAGCCTCCTATTTGGCCCTTAATGGCAGGGTCGATTTGACCGTGAAGCGGGCGGTGATTGGTAGTCTGGTGTCTTAGGAACTTGGCACTCAGCCATCCGTCATTAGGGCGGCGGGGGGGAGAGGCATCATTTGAGGCTGAGTCGACCTAGGGGAGGCCCATGAACAGTTCAGATAATTGTCACCGGTGTTGGCCGTAAGCGGAAATCGAACTCGGGCCGCCGGGTTTGTAGCGCAGCGCGCTGACCGCTGCACCAAAGACAAATGTCCCCCATATAGCCTTAACAGCCTGTTGGGACAAGTGCTGTTAGCGAGCACCTCCACCACCACTCCCCCAACACACACACACAGCCACAACCACGCACACACCCGCTCGCGATGGGATGTTGATAACCACGCCCCCCCCCCACCTCATTGCCGTGCCTCCCGTGACCCCTCAGGGTGAACGACTGCATCCTGCGGGTGAACGAGGTGGACGTGGTGGACGTGACGCACAGCCGCGCCGTGGAGGCCCTCAAGGAGGCCGGCTCCATCGTGCAGCTGTACGTGCGACGACGTCGCTCCATTCGCGAGACCCTGGAGGAGATCAAGCTCATCAAGGGGCCCAAGGGTGGGTGGGGTGCGGGGTGACGACTTTTGGAATCGGTCCTTTTATTGACTCAAGTTCACACTTACTCCCCGCTGCTGGTAGGCAACGGAAAGTGGACAGACAGACCACGAGAGATGCACAGCCACGTGGCACTCGGAGCCCCGCTCGCGCGTGGCCCCTCTCTTCCTCCGCTCCACTACTTCCTCCGATGGAGGGTGCGGTGGGTTCTTTTTTCTGAGGTGCTTGGACATCTTGAAGATCGTCCAAACGGTCCCAGAAGAACTTCTGACACCAACATCCCATCGTGGATTTTAGTGGGATTTTTTATTTCCCCTCCACCCTTGACGAGAAAGTCCTCCAGAGAGCCCCCCCGAGGGAGATTATATGCAGCTACTTGGAGGAGAGGCGGGATTCATCTTCTTGGTTCTTTCGGTAAAGTCACGTAGAAGGGAAATAACAGAGTCAGACTCTGTCTTCCCGACAGACCTGTTCTTCACCTGAGGACGGCTGCTTGCGTTGTGGCCGAAACGTCGCGAGAATTATTTTATTATGTTTTATTTTTATTATTTTATTATTTCCCTTCTACGTGACTTTACCGAAAGAACCAAGAAGATGAATCCCTGCAGTCACGAAAGCTTTAAATCGAAGTTTAATGAGAGGCGGGATGTTAACTACCTCGCCTGGTACGCAGGAGGTCGCGTGGGTTCGATACAGATCCTGACACTGCCTGTTGGATATGTGGAGTTTGCGCGTCTCTCTCTCTCTCTCCCCCGTGGTCGTGTGAATTTTTGTCTCCGGGTCCTCCGGTCTTCCCCCACCCCCATTTGGAATCAACGTCGCACGTTTGGAGTATCCGGCTGATGTAAATGTCCCCACCACTGAGCTATGCAGCAGCTCAGTGATGGGGGGCCTTGCACCTGGTAAAGTAAAATCAAAACAAGAAAAACCCCCTTCTGACGTGGGCGTCGGAGACGGATGGTGAAGGTGCAGAGGTCATCGCGGTCGAGGTCGTTCAGCGGAACGGGCCGCGCCTCATCACACGACGCTCGACACCGGGGATATTGGGGCCAGGCGGTCCTGAAAAATGCAACGTGTCTTTTTTAAAACCAGGGCCCCGTTGTTGCTGTACGCGTGGCTAAAGCACAGCAAGTTGGCACAGTAGGGGGCACAGGTGGTGCATCAGGCAGTCATCTCGGTCATCTCAGTCAGTCGACCCATGGCACCTGCTGGGTCTGCCCCGTGACCTCCTGCCAGCGGGCGTTCGACACTTCACGTGGTAGCCTCAAGGTGCACTTGGCCTGGCACAAGCGTCGTGGTGACGTCACCGCCACTTAGTGGCGAATGGCGGTTGTTGTTGTTGTACGTTGAACTTCTTTCGCACGGTCACGTAGCCAGCCGTGCTCATCGCATGTGCTGGTGGAAGGTCAACACGAGAACTGCTTTTTACGTGTTCAGCTTCGTTGTTCATCCACCCGCACCTCCGATTAACACGGTTGGCTACGTACGGCGCGAAAGAAGTCCACCGCACGTACAGCACGGCGCAAAAAGGATTTCGGCAAGTTGCTGGTGGCTGGCTGGATTAGTCGGTTATGGTAAGGATCATTGGCACGGCTATTTCATTGAATCCATAGAGCTCAAGTGAGTTGACCCCTAACCAAGATGATGGGTATGCGTGTGGGTGTGCAGTGCGCGCGAGTGCGCGTGCGGTTGCCTTCGTCTATTTCTCGTGCATGGGGAGCGGCGTCTCAGCGATTAGCGCTCACGGCCACCACCAAGCGCCGATTGTCTGTGAACCGGTCCTGGGCTTCCCCGAGGTCACCCGGCCTCAAAAATGAGTACCCGGAGCGATGTGTAGTAAACATCGCCACTGGGGAGACCAAGGCAACCCGGCACGGTGCTGGCCACCCACCCCCTCGTGTGCCACCGGTGCTGATACTCACTGACAGCGCCTGCCCCAGCGGTCTGTTGAGGCCAGTGGCGGCTCCTGCAAAATCTCTCAGGGGGGGCAAATGTCTGGATGATGTATAAGGATAAGGTCCACCCATGCAAAGGATAAATTAACAGCTTAAGCATGTAAAGGCAACTTCACTTCTTTAATATTAATGACAAATAAAGTGACTCTAACAATACATCTTGTTTGTTTCTATACTCACTATTAATACAATCCACTCATGTTTCTTTTATTAAAGATTCCACTAGGTGGCGACAAATTATATTGTTGGATGAAACGTGCTTACGTATGATGACGTTAGCACGTATGATGACGTAAGCACGTTAGTGCGAGCCCTCCCGGAAGCCATAGAGAATGCATTGCAGCGCCCCCGTTCGAAAAAAAACATCTTTGAATGTAAGTCTATGGGGCCACTCGGGGCGATTCTCAGCCGGAGTGAAATCGCCCAAAAAGAGGCGGTACTCCACAGAACGTGACATGACGCTGATTGGACTATATCCAGAGGCACAGTGACGGCTAGCGTGTCTCTGTGGTTGAATGACATTGGTGGTGCGTCGCCCAATCGCCCTAATGAAGAAACCGCCCCTGGTTGAGGCAGTGCGCGTGCGGGCACGTGCGCGCTTTGCCCCGTGTCAATGCGCGCGTGCGCCGTTTGCTCTTCCTTCGGCCTCCAGGGCTCGGGTTCAGCATCGCGGGCGGCGTGGGGAACCAGCACGTGCCCGGCGACAACAGCATCTACGTGACGAAGATTATCGACGGTGGAGCGGCACTGAAGGACGGGCGGCTCCAAGTGGGCGACAGGCTACTGGCTGTGAGCGACCGCCCCCTAACGCGCGCTCCCCCCCCCCGCCGCCTGCCCCCCACCACTCCCCCCACCGCCTGCCCCTGCTCGCGCCCCCCCTCCCCCCCACCGCTCCTTCCTGGGGATGTTGTGACCAGGGGGCTTTTCTGGGTGGAGCGGGGTGGTAATACCTGCGCGCACTCTTTAAGGGATGTTTCGTGACGTTTTTACTCGTTCATGAAACGCCACCGTCTCCAGTGCCGGATTAAGCGAGTGCGGGGCCTGTAGCATATGCTATAAAGGGGCCCTACAGTAAAACAAATGTACACGTGAATATTAAAACACTGATTTTTTTACTTGCATAGTAAAGTAATTGTATTTTTCATTTGCTGTACAGCCAGATCGTTTTCCGAATTTGCAAAAAAATGGCCCTTATTTATTTTGGTCGCCGACCCCGTGGGATAGAGCGTTGCCCCCTCCCGCAAACGTGGACTTTCTCTGTCCCGTCACATGTAAACGCTCATTAAGTGGCCGATAAAGCCTCGATGTACAGAGGACTGCAGAGCCTTTTCCGTCGGGTTCCTCGCGCCCCTCGCGTAGTTCTCTCTCTCTCTCTCTGCGAGAGCGCACTCGAGAGACCGGTCCACTGAATCGGACATCGCGGAACCGCCGCTGAGGTATTCCCTGCAAGCGACACGCTCGCTGCACTGCCACTCGCCGAGAGAGCGACGCTCGCTGTGGCCGATCGCTCCGAAGCTTTAATTCGCCGGGCGAAAGCGTCGGTCGCCAAACGACGATAACTCTACCTCGCCGCCGGCGCAAGCTTTGAACGGACCGCAAACGTCGACGTTTAATCGAGGCGGTGAGTGGGGGGGGGGAAGTGGTGGCGGTGGTGGCCGCCGATCGACGCGTCCGCGTGTCCCCCCCTCCCGCCGACGCGCGCAGGTGAACAGCATGAGCCTGTCGGAGGTGACGCACGAGGACGCGGTGGGGACGCTGAAGAACACTTCGGATGTCGTCTACCTCAAGGTGGCCAAGCCCGTGGGCGTCTACACGAGCGACTCCTACGGGAGCCCCCCCGACGTCGCCAGCAGCTGTGAGTGCGGTCTACTGGCGCGGTCGCACGTACGTGCGATGCTGCGTGCGTGCGACGCAGCGTACGTGCGGCTGAACGTACGTTCGATTGCGCGTAAGTGCGCCCGTACGATCGCAATCACACGTATGCGCAGCCGCACGTGCACACAATCACAACACATACGGTCTTGTGCACACGCACAACCGCACGTACATACGCACCGGCGCTCACCTGGGCATGGTCACCAGTACGCTGGCCCGACTGCTCACTGACAAAACTTCTGAGGATCGCTGCAAGCGACCTCAGATCCACACCCGGGCGCAGTTGTGAGCTCAGCGATTGTGTACGTGGCCGTGCAAGCGGTCAGCACTTCGCTACGGACCCGGCGACCCAAGTTCGACTCACGCTCACCAACATCTGTGACGATTGTCTGAACCGGTCCTAGGCCTCCCCTAGGTCGACTCGGCCTCAAATGAGTACCTGGTGCTGTGTGCAAACATCGCCACTGGGGAGACAAAGGCGGCCGGGCGTGGTGCTGGACACCCACCCCCTCGTGTGCCGTGCCGGCCTTCATAGCTGCTGCTCGCTAACAGCACTTGCCCCGACAGTCCGCTAAGGCTATGCGGGGGATCTTTATCTTTGTACGTGCGCGCGACCGTACGAGCGACCGAGCTCACAGCGCGTTGGCTGGCTCACCGTCACACTCGGCCACGCGTTCACCCGCTCGCCCCCCCCACCCCAAGGCCGCTCACCCACATCTGCGCGTTCACCAGCACATATCACGGTCGCGATGGGCGTCAAGGTTAAGCCGGTGGAGGTGGCGCAGGGCGGTCGTGCATGTTGGTGGAAAGTAGCTGGGAGCAATGACGACGACGACGACGATGATGATGATGATGACGTCCTTTATCAGCTCAAGAAAGCCTCAGTGAGGAGCCTCTTAGGAATCTTTTTGGGAGAGAGTTTTTGAAGTCGGTTCGTTACGCCCACTTTCATCGATGCACTTTCTTGACTTTTGTGCCGGAGGAATCCGGAACCTGAAAATCCACCACTCGTACAGAGAGGAGTAAGGGGGCGGGGGTAGGGGGGGGGTAACACTCAAAGCACCGCACAGATGGATTGAAGAATCCATTGCTGCAGTGCCATCTCATCGCATCCTCGCCTCCCCGCCAAAGGCTGCAACACTTCGTATTCCCAGGCAAGTCACCTGGCAACCCGAGCACGAACCAGGCTCACTCACGGCCCTGCTTCGCTTCTGAGGTTTGACGAGATCCGTCGCGTTCTGCGTGTCACGGCCGACGGCTTTGCTTTGTAATTTTTTTTTCCAAAAAATTTTCTCCAAAATTTGTTTACATTTTTTTGCACCGCAACACGCGGAGAAGCTGAAGGCACCGGCTGACGGACGCGGGCAAAGGGCGCAGATTCCCAAACCTCATGAAATGGTCCGAAAAGCGTTTGCCCGCTTGTCTTTTCGACGGAGACATCGGCCCATCCTTATATCGAGATCGTCTCAAGGCTTCCCGCAAATCACGTGACTCTAAAAGCCTCCCCCCATACCACCACCAAGGCCCGCATTTAGACACGCATTTAGACTCGTTTAACACGTAGGCTTTCGCGACCAATATTATACATAATAAACGTTTTTGGGGTTATATCGCGTTATTTATAAATGTGTCGTAACCCTCCACCACCCGACACGGCCTAAACAGTAAAAAAAAGTGTCACGTTTACAAAAGACCCGATGATGCTGGATGTTATTACCAGCGAAAACGTCGTACTCAAAAATGGTAAATGATGTTGAATCACTCATCAACACACCGGTGGGATAAAGTATTGCACTATTTTGTCCTTTGAAAAACGTGACACTTTTTTGACTGTTTGGCCGCGTCGGGTGGTGGAGGGTTACGACACATTTGTAAATACTGCGATCTGACCCCAAAAACGTTTATTATGAACGCGTTGAGACTATTTAAGAATATTTTGCTGCTGTAAATGTCCGACTGATGAGCCACTTTGCTGAGCGATCTTTTGTGTCCAGGTCGCCTGATGACGATCGCTTGTGTCGCGATCGAAACGTCGTGATTTGTTTTATTCTATTTTATTTCTACCCACGTGACTTCACCGAAAGAACCAAAGGGTATGGATTCCTGCAGTCACGAAAGCTTCAAATCAAAATAAGTGAATACCCCAGTGGGCTTTATCTGGTAGGATGGGGATGGTTTTGTTGTACTCTTTCGGTAAAGTCATTAAAATTAATAAAGATAAAATATAAAATAAAATAATATATTCTGTCGGTAAAATCATGTAGGTGAAAAATTAAATAAAAATTTATAAAAATAAAATATAAAATAAAATAATATATTTTATATTTTATTAATTTTAATTAAGTAGTTAAAAAATTAAAATAAAATATAAAATAAAATATTTTATATTTTATTTTTATTAAGTTTAATTTAATTTTTTACCTACGTGACTTTACCGAAAGAACTAAGAGTATGAATCCTTGCAGTCACGAAAGCTTCAAATCTAGAATGGTTTTGTTGTATTTGTTCGCGTGTGGGTGATTTGCTGACCCTGTACTCCGGACTCCTATCGCGTTCTTGCGCTGCTTGCTGTTCTGACGTTCTTACCCTGTGCCCCGGCTGGACATCTGTGAAACAACAAGAGCTTTACAGCTCATCGGGTTCCTCCTGCAGGATAAATAAACGTTTCCGATTCTGAAGCTGCGCTAATAAGTGAGCGAGCAAGCGAGCTTGTCGTCGCTTGTGGGAAGCTGTTGGCGGCATTAGCCCCCCGAGAATGCCACCACCACCACCGCCACCACCGCCACCACCGCCACCACCGCCGCCACCCGCCGCCACCGCCGCCACCGCCACCACCGCCACCACCGCCACCACCGCCACCACCGCTACCACCGCCACCACCGCCACCACCGCCACCACCGCTATCACCGCCACCACCGCCACCACCGCCACCACCGCCACCACCGCCGCCACCGCCGCCACCGCTACCACCACCACCACCGCTACCACCACCACCACCGCTACCACCACCACCACTGCCACCACCGCCGCCGCCGCCACTACCGCCACCACCGCCACCACCGCCACCACCGCCACCGCCGCCACCGCCGCCACTACCGCCACCACCGCCACCACCGCTACCACCACCACCACCGCTACCACCACCACCACTGCCACCACCACCACCACCGCTACCACCACCGCTACCACCACCACCACCACTGCCACCACCGCTACCACCGCCACCACCGCTACCACCACCACCACCGCTACCACCACCACCACTGCCACCACCGCCGCCACTACCGCCACCACCGCCACCGCCGCCACCGCCGCCACTACCGCCACCGCCACTACCGCCACCACCGCCAGTATTCCAGGAATTCCGCGCAAACCCGCCCGCGAGGTGCCTCCCATTGGTCCAGCATCACGAGCGCGTCTGAGGCTGTGCGGAGCGGTCAAAGTGCCGCTTTCACGTTGCGTCTGAGCGGAGTCATGTGATTTGGCTTTTGAACGAGCGGGGGGGGGGGTAGGGGGGAGGGGGGGGCATTAGAATGCAAACGAGTTTAAACTATTTATTTACCGGGAAATGTTTTACTTTGTTTTTTCACCACGAAAGGCCTCACTGAGCCGTGTAGCTCTGCGTTTCAGAAGCGACCTGGCAACCACAAACGGCAGCTTGACGAAGTGTCTCGTCATCACGTGGACATGTATAGCAAGCCAGATACTCGAAACACGGGGAAGCCACGGTGGCTAGGAGATGTTAACTACCTCGCCTGGTACGCAGGAGATTGTGGTTTCGATCCCGCCCCTGACGCCACTGTGGCTAGGAGATGTTAACTACCTCGCCTGGTACGCAGGAGATCGTGGGTTCGATCCCGACCCTGAAGCCACGGTGGCTAGGAGATGTTAACTACCTCGCCTGGTACGCAGGAGATCGTGGGTTCGATCCCGACCCTGACGCCACGGTGGCTAGGAGATGTTAACTACCTCGCCTGGTACGCAGGAGATCGTGGGTTCGATCCCGCCCCTGACGCCACGGTGGCTAGGAGATGTTAACTACCTCGCCTGGTATGCAGGAGATCGTGGGTTCGATCCCGACCCTGACGCCACGGTGGCTAGGAGATGTTAACTACCTCGCCTGGTACGCAGGAGATCGTGGGTTCGATCCCGCCCCTGACGCCACGGTGGCTAGGAGATGTTAACTACCTCGCCTGGTACGCAGGAGATCGTGGGTTCGATCCTGACCCTGACGCCTGCTGCTGTATATTTCTCTCCGGCTTCTGCGGTTTAAGCTGCTGTACATTTCCACGTGATAAGCCACTTCGCTGAGCTATAATCTGTCGCCAGGTCACTTCTGAACAAGAGCTATGCAGCTCAGTGGGCCTTGCCTATTAGTTTAGTTTAGCATGTTGAATCTAAACGTGGAAGGATAAAACCAGAGGACCCGGATAAAAATCCACGCGACCACGGGGAGTGAGAAAGAGACACGCAAACTCCAAATATACAGCCGGCAGTGTCAGGGCCGGGATCGAACCTACGCCCTCCTGCGTACCAGGCGAGGTAGTTAACATCTCCTAGCCACCGTGGCGTCAGGGTCGGGATCGAACCCACGATCTCCTGCGTACCGGGCGAGGTAGTTAACATCTTGCGCTGACATGGGGAGGGAGAAAACGAACCCAGCGGCAAGTTGCAAGTAACGGCTTTGGGTAAAACGAGCCGGGCTCAAAGCTTAAAACTCGACTGTACAAGTCGAACGCGCCGCGGATTTCCAAGGTTTAGGGTTTCGTTATATACATTGGGCCAGATACATTTTACCGTGGACCTGACCCCAACATAATTCACAGGCCAGCACATAGTCACTTTAAGATGTTTTCTTATTCATGTTTTTGTTTTTTTGTTTGTTGCGGTTGCACCCGATTCAAGAGCCGAATGGCTCACAGGGATATACCTAATAAATGAACTTGAACTTGAATATTAATTGAGGCATGAAGGCAGGGGCCTAATTCTGGCGGTGGCTCCGCTGTCGAAGCAGATGAATGACACTCGGGCCTTGAATTGAATTTTAAATATCTATACTCTATGGTTCTTTCGGTAAAGTCACGTAGGTATTTTGTTTTATTTTATACCTACGTGACTTTACCGAAAGAACCAAAGAGTATGGATTCCTGCAGTCACGAAAGCTTTAAATCGAAATTTAATAGGTTTGACCCTTTCTGGCAATAAAACAGGGGTAGTGTCAAGATGTTAAAACGCCAAACTGAAACCTTTTTCAAGGAATCGTGTCTGCGTTAACCACACATTTGTGGTGAACATGCAAACAAAAAACATGCTCTGGTGGTCTACAATGATGCATTGTCTTTGAAGCTGATTGGTCCACACCAGAGACACCAATGAGTTTCAAAGGCAATGCATCATATAATAGCAGAGCATTTCTCTATAGATACATAGAGACCCATATAAATGTATAGACTATATGAAACTATTTAAAACATTTACACGCTTTTTTTATCATAATTATTACACGCTTTTTATTAACTCTGTTGTTGTTGTATCCTCAAATCTTGTAACAAAATTTTTACCCACTTCCCAATGTGGTATCGACTGGATTCCTGAGTTACGAAAGTTTCAAATCAAGATTAAATATCTATCTATCGAAGGCGATGTTCTTGGCATCGGCTCTTCTTCACTGTAAACGAACAGAGAGACAGGAGAGAGAGAGAGCGAGTGGAAAGTAAGGGTTGGAGACTGCCCTTGTTTTCACCATGGGGCCTGATGAAAATAAAATTTTGTAATGTTTTATGATGACCAGTTTTAGGTTTTTTAAATCCTTTATATTAAGTTCACTTGCTTGCTTGCGCGCTTACGACCGTGCAAATCTTTCGGTCGTTTTTTAACCCACTTCCCGTGATCCAATCGAGCTGACATTTTGCACACAGACTCGTTGTTCCAAAATTTTACACTTTTTAGGTATAAAAAATTATATTTAATTACCAATTGCTTAATGGTGGCAGGCAATCATCTGACCCATAGGTGGCAGCCATCTCAAGCCAGAGGACGAGAGGACTCTAGCCGCCCGTTTCAAAGACCAATGTGGGCTGGGTTGTGGCCCATTGAACACGCATATAAAGGATTTATAGTGAAAAACTTTGTTTTTACGGGTTAATTTTTTTCATTATTAAATTGGCATCTGAATCGTTCGAAATAAACAGTAACAAATGGACAAACAGACACACACCTTTCAATTATCAGTGAAGTAAAATCAATCATCAACTGTACTGTAAAAAATGTTTGATATGCTGTATACAGGGACTCCTCTACCTATGAACTTTCGACTTACGATCTTTCAGAGATATAAACAACCAGTTCGTATAATCGTTTTTTTTTTACCCTTCTATCTGGCAACAAAACTGACACCTTTTTTACAAGGAGTCATGTTTGCATAGACCACAATACCTGCAGTCATAATGCAAACAAAAAATATAACTCTGCTAATGTATGCATTGTCCTTGAAGTTGAAAAGTAGTCAGTTTTGTTGCCAGATAGAAGGGTAAAAAAAACAATTATCATATTTTATACTGGCAAATGAGGTTCCAATGGTGTAAACCTGATCGTATGTCCAGTTGTCGGTTTGGACCGAGAGTCGTAAGTTCAACCGCCGATAGGTGGCGGTGGTGGCATCTACATCTGCAAAATATGAAGAACCAGTGGCATCTACATCTATAGAACATGACGAACCAGTGGCATCTCCATCTATAGAACATGAAGAAACAGTGGCATCTCCATCTATAGAACATGAAGAAACAGTGGCATCTACATCTGTAGAACATGAAGTACCAGCGGCATCTACATCTGCAGAATATGAAGAACCAGTGGCATCTACATCTGCAGAACGTGAAGAACCAGTGGCATCTACATCTTCAGAACGTGAAGAACCAGTGGCATCTACATCTGCAGAATGTGAAAAACCAGTGGCATCTACATCTGCAGAGCGTGAAGAAACGGTGACATCTACATCTATAGAACATGACAAACCAGTGGCATCTACATCTGCAGAACGTGAAGAACCAGTGGCATCTACATCTGCAGAACGTGAAGAACCAGTGACATCTACATCTGCAGACCATGAAGAACCAGTGGCATCTGCAGAACGTGAAGAACCAGTGGCATCTACATCTGCAGAACATGAAGAACCAGCGGCATCTACATCTGCAGAACATGAAGAACCAATGGCATCTACATCTGCAGAACATGAAGAACCAATGGCATCTACATCTGGAGGCTCTTGCCAAGAACATCCGCTAAAACTGGCAGCAGTTTGGTGAAGAATCCTGATACTGCTGATGGGATCCAGAAGGGTCAAAACTGGGCCAGAGTTTTGTTCGCCTCAACAGTTTGTTTTTGGCGGTTAGATGGCGTAAATATAAAAATGTGTCATTAAGCCCACCACCACCCGACACAGCCAAATTAGTAAAGTTTGTTACGTAAACAGAACATGCCAATTCGTTACTAGTACAGCACTAGTGTAGTGTATAGTGTAGTGTACAGCAGTGTAGTGTATATTGTAGTGTATAGTGTAGTGTACTAGTACAGCAACACCGGTGTGTTGGAGAGCCAAGCCAGGATATTTCCAATTTGACAACCAGAAAAAAAACCCTGTTATTATGAATGATATTGGTCACTCAAACCTAAGTGTTCACACTCGCTGCCAGATAATTTTTGTCTGGAACGCCAACGGAGGCCAGGTGGGCCGAAAATAATTGAAAAATCTTGATTTGAAGTTTTCGTGACTGCAGAAATCCATACTCTTTGGTTCTTTCGGTAAAGTCACGTGGGTAGAAAAATAAAATAAATCACGACGTTTCGGGCGTAACGCAAACGTCCATCATCAGGTGGAGCGGTTAACAACTGATAACGGTTGCTTGTGTAGCTTCCGAAACGTCGTGATTTAATTTATCTGTTTTCTTTTTCACCTACGTGCAGTCACGACAACTTCAAATTTAGAATCAGGAATATTGTTGCTGTTGTTGGTGCTGTTGTTATTACACGCTCACGTTACATTTAAGCCGAGCGGAGTTGAAGAAATGATGAGCCATTGCAAGAATGATTACGTACAAATTAGACGTTAAAGAGCAAATTAACGGAATCTTGCATTGAATCGTAACACAGACTTTTCGATTTAAAGTTTTCGTGACTGCAGGAATCCATACTCTTTGGTTCTTTCGGTAAAGTCACGGATGTATTAAAATAAAATAAATAACGACGTTTCGGGCGTAACTCAAACGTCCATCATCAGGTGGGAAAGCGTGGTCTGCTGCTGAGGCAGACTGTTTTAAAAGGTTGAAACATGTTTTTGCACGTTGAGACACGGACCAGAGTAAATGCGTCTGTAAGTACAAACGTTTGGTCAGTCAGTGGGTTGTTGGGGGGTTTGCACCTTCTGTGGCCGTCTGGAACGCTCTTCCTTCCGGTATTAGGAAGCCACTGAAGCTGTCCACTTTTAAATCGTGGAGTTTGAACTGCTTTTGTTGTTGTTAGTTTGTTGTCCTTCCCCGCACCTCCGATTAACTCGATTGGCTACGTACGGTGAAAAATAAGTTCAACATGAATAGACTCACACAGAGACCCATAGCCTCACACAGAGACCCACAGACTCACACAGAGACCCACAGGCCCACACAGAGACCCACAGACTCACACAGAGACCCATAGACTCACACAGAGACCCACAGGCTCACACTGAGACCCACAGACTCACACAGAGACCCACAGACTCACACAGAGACCCATAGACTCACACAGAGACCCACCGACTCACACAGAGACCCATAGACTCACACAGAGACCCACCGACTCACACAGAGACCCACCGACTCACACAGAGACCCATAGACTCACACAGAGACCCATAGACTCACACAGAGGCCCATAGACTCACAAAGAGACCCACAGACTCACACAGAGACCCACAGGCTCACACAGAGACCCATAGACTCACACAGAGACCCGTAGACTCACACAGAGACCCATAGACTCGCACAGAGACCCACAGACTCATGCATCGAGACCCACAGACTCACACAGAGACCCATAGTTTGTTGTTCTTTCCCCGCACCTCCGATTGCCACGGTTTGGCTACGCGCGGTGCGAAAGAAGTTCGACGTACAAACGGTGGGGGGGGGGGAGATTAGTGGCATGAAAGAGTTACACAGAACAACACAGAACAACAACACAGAACAACAACACAACAACACAGAACAACAACACAGAACAACACAGAACCACAGAACAACAACATAGAACAACAACACAGAACAACAACACAGAACAACAACACAGAACAACAACACAGAACAACACAGAACCACAGAACAACAACATAGAACAACAACACAGAACAACAACACAGAACAACAACACAGAACAACAACACAGAACAACACCACAGAACAACAACAACACAGAACAACACCACAGAACAACACAGAACAACAACACAGAACAACAACAATACTACAGAACAACAACAACAGAACAACACAGAACAACAACACAGAACAACACAGAACAACACAGAACAACAACACAGAACAACACAGAACAATACTACAGAACAACACAGAACAACAACACAGAACAACAACAACAATACTACAGAACAACAGCAACACAGAACAACACAGAACAACAACACAGAACAACACAGAACAATACTATAGAACAACACAGAACAACAACACAGAACAACAACAACACAGAACAACAACACAGAACAACAACAACACAGAACAACAATACTACAGAACAACAACAACAGAACAGCAACAACAGAACAACGACAACAACACTCGACCTATTTTGCTGCACCTGCGTGGACTTTGATCGGCTCGAGAGTGCAACCATTATTGTTCAAGACACCATAAAACTAAAACGAGAGGGAAGACGGGAGGGGCGGTGGCTGGAAAATCACATAATTAATTAAATAGCCGCTTAGTGAAAGTTTACCGTTTCGTAAATGGTTTCGCACAAAAAATAAAATATAAATATAAACCCATCCCCAAGCACGCGTAACACCACGGTTTAGTTGTTTGTCAATTACCCCCCCCCCCCACCACCACCCCCCACCACCCCCCCACCACCACCCCCCACCACCACCCCCCACCACCACCCCCCCCACCACCACCCCCCCACCACCACCCCCCACCACCACCCCCCACCACCACCCCCCCACCACCACCCCCCCCACCACCACCACCCCCCCACCACCACCCCCCCACCACCACCACCCCACCACCCCCCCCCCACCACCACCCCCCACCACCACCACCACCCCCCCCCCACCACCACCACCCCCTCCACCACCCCCCCACCACCACCCCCCCCACCACCACCCCCACCACCCCCCCACCACCCCCCCCCACCACCACCACCACCCCCCCTTCACCACCCCCCCACCACCACCACCACCCCCTCCACCACCACCACCCCCCCACCACCACCCCCCCACCACCACCACCAAACCCCCCCACCACCACCCCCCACCACCACCCCCCCAACCACCCCCCCCCACCAGCTCCACCCCCCCATCACCACCACCCCACCACCCCCCCACCACCACCCCCCCCCACCACCACCCCCCACCACCACCACCCCCCCCACCACCACCACCCCCTCCACCACCCCCCTACCACCACCCCCCCACCACCACCACCCCCCCCCCCACCACCACCACCCCCTCCACCACCCCCCCACCACCACCCCCCCACCACCACCCCCCCACCACCACCACCCCCCCACCACCCCCCCCCCCCACCACCACCACCACCCCCCCTTCACCACCCCCCCACCACCACCCCCTCCACCACCACCACCCCCCCACCACCACCCCCCCCACCACCACCACCAAACCCCCCCACCACCACCCCCCACCACCACCCCCCCAACCACCCCCCCCCACCAGCTCCACCCCCCCATCACCACCACCCCACCACCCCCCCACCACCACCCCCCGCCCCACCACCACCCCCCCACCACCACCCCCCCCCACCACCCCCCCCCCCACCACCACCCCCCCCCCCCCACCACCACCCCCCCCCCCCCACCACCACCCCCCACCACCACCACCCCCCCCCACCACCACCCCCCCACCACCACCCCCCCATCACCTCCCCCCATCACCTCCCCCCATCACCTCCCCCCATCACCTCCTTCCCCCATCACCCCCCCCCCATCACCCCCCCCATCACCTCCCCCCATCACCTCCACCACCACCCCCTCTTTTCCCCGTACACCCGAGGTGACTATTCCGGTTAGACCGGTGCTGCGTGTCGCGCCGCGTTCCTGCGAGCCCAGGCGACGACTCGACTCGTGCTGCTGCCGCCGCCGCTGCTGCTGCTGCTGCTCCCCTTGATGACAGTGGAGCTCGGTGTGTCGCTGTGCTGTCGAGATTAGATTATCGTCGTCTCTCCCTCCACCACCACCACCCTCCCTCTCTCAACGTCTTCCATCCCTCCATCTCTCAACGTCTTCCTTACCTCCCTTCCTCACTCACTCACTCCCCCTTCCCTTCTCCCTCCCTCCCTCCTCTGCCGCTCCGCTTGCCACAGCGTACTCTCAGTCCCTAGACAACCACGTGGGTCCCGGCTCCAACTACATGGGCAGCCCGGAGTACAAGAGCGCCCTTCCTCCCCCCTCGCCCGGACGATACTCGCCCATCTCCTTCTCCAAGCAGCCCATGATGGATGACGAGCACACGCGGTGAGGGTGGCACACGCGGCACGCGCTCGCTCGCTGGCACACTCGTCCACCCACTCACTCGTCCACCCACTCATTCACTGGCACACTCGTCCACCCACTCACTCACTGGCACACTCGTCCACCCACTCACTCACTGGCACACCCGTCCACTCACTCACTCGCCCACCCACTCATTCACTGGCTCACTCGTCCACTCTCTCACTCGCTGGCACACTCGCCCACCCACTCACTCACTGGCACACTCGCCCACCCACTCACTCACTGGCACACTCGTCCACCCACTCACTCACTAGCTGGCACACTCACCCACTCACTCACTGGCACACTCGTCCACCCACTCACTCGCCCACACACTCACTCACTGGCACACTCGCCCACCCACTCACTCACTGGCTCACTCGCCCACCCACTCACTCACTCACTGGCACACTCGCCCACCCACTCACTCACTGGGACACTCGCCCACCCACTCACCAACTCACTCACTGGCACACCCGTCCACCCACTCACTCACTCACTGGCACATTCGTCCACCCACTCACTCACTCGCACACTCGCCCACCCGCTCACTCACTGGCACACTCGCCCACTCTCTCACTCACTGGCACACTCGTCCACCCACTCACTCACTGGCACACTCGCCCACCCACTCACTCACAGGCACACTCGTCCACTCTCTCACTCACTGGCACACTCGTCCATCCACTCACTCACTCACTGGCACACTCGCCCACCCACTCACTCACTGGCACACTCGTCCATCCACTCACTCACTGGCACACTCGTCCACTCACTCACTCACTGGCTCACTCGCCCACCCACACACTCACTCGCACACTCGCCCACCCACTCACTCACTCGCCCACCCACTCACTCGCTGGCACACTCGGCCACTCACTGGCACACTCGTCCACCCACTCACTCGCTGGCACACTCGTCCACCCACTCACTCACTCGCACACTCGTCCACCCACTCACTCGTCCATCCACTCACCCACCCACTCACTCGCCCACACACTCACTCACTGGCTCACTCGCCCACCCACTCACTGGCACACTCGCCCACCCACTCACTCACAGGCACACTCGTCCACTCACTCATTCACTGGCACACTCGCCCACCCACTCACTCGCCCACTCTCTCACTCACAGGCACACTCGCCCACCCACTCACTCACAGGCACACTCGTCCACCCACTCACTCACTCGTCCACCCACTCACTTGTCCATCCACTCACCCACCCACTCACTCGCCCACCCACTCACTCACTGGCACACTCGCCCACCCACTCACTCACCCACTCTCTCACTCGCTGGCACATTCGCCCACCCGGTCACCCGCTCGCTCGTCACGCGTTGGCTCTCCCCGCTTGGCTCTCGCTCTCTCCTCGCCCGCTCTCTCGCCCCACCGCCTCCTCCTGCCCCAGTGCCTTGTTCACGCGCTTCAAAGAGTGCGGTGCGCGTAAACCATCACGAGAACTCCGGTCATCCTCGCAGCGGCTGATGGCCATCGGACAAAGGCGGTCACTGCCACCGCGCGCTTTCAGACGCGCTTCTGTGGCCGTCTGGAACGCTCTTCCTTCTGATATTAGGCAGCCGCTGGGAGCTGTGTACTTTTAAATCATCATTTAGACTGACACACTCATTTCTTTAGAACTGCTTGTTGCTGTTTAGTTTGTCCTTCCCCGCGCACCTGCGATTAGCACGCTTGGCTACGTGCGGTGCGAAAGAAGTTGAGCGTACACGCGGCATCATCACGAGTCGGTCTGCCACCTCCTGGGACGCGATAAACCGGGACGTGTCACGGGCTGGAGACACATGAAGACTATCTCACAATTCTGGGGGGGGGGGGGGTGGAGAGTTACATTGAGAGTGAGTGCTGTATCACAACGATTGTTATTATTGTAATTGTTGTAATTGTCAGAAACCGAGACGTTTAATGTCCCCAGGAAGGCTCCACGAGGTTTGCCAGGATGGCATCGAGAGAAGGGAGGGACGTACCTTGGGGGGAAAAAAATCAGGACAGGTGGCAACCCGATTGAACACATACAGTAACCTATTCGTCATCCCGACCGATTTAACCTACGGGCTTTTTTTTAAACGTTTCACCACGTACATGATTGTCGGACGCTTTGTTTTCATGCAAGTCGTCGGGTTTTTAGCGTTTGTGGCAGCGATGTCGCGGTGGTGGTTAGCGCCGCTGCGCTGCGACACCCCATCACCCGAGTTCGATTCCCAGGCCGACGCCGGTGACGATTACCTGAGCGGGTCCTGGGCCTCCCCTAGGTCGACTCGGCCTCAAATGAGATACCTGAGTGCGGTGTGTAGTAAACATCGCCAATGGGGAGACAAAGGCGGCCGGGCGTGGTGCTGGCCGCCTCGACCACCTCGTGTGCGCACAGAGCTGGCCTTCGTAGGTGCTGCTCGCTAACAGCACTTGTCCCCGACAATCTGTTTCGGCTGCGGGTGGCGGGGAGGGGGGGTCTTTGTCTCTGTGTTGCTTGTTCTCGAGGCACAAAGAGGGCCCATGTTGGAACCTCACGGAACAAATGGACAGACACCACGACAGCTGCCAAACCGGCACGGTTTATACCCCGTAATTCTTGTGCAGGGAGATTGAGTTTTCAGGTCCATACGACGTTACAGCCGTTTCTTAGACGGGCATTAAAAAGAATGCGTGTCTATTTGTTTGTGTTTGATGGAACTTTGTAGGATGAACGTTGAGATTTGTAAGGATACGGGGTGACCGATAAGGTCTGAAGGTAGGGCACTGATAAGGGGTTGACAGGTATGGACAAAAATTGTGCACACAGTGGAGTGCTTGACCTCAAAGTAACAAACCCTGGCAAGCAGGCGTTTAGTACAATGGGGTTAAACCACACATAAGTGGTCATTGCAACCTGTCCATTCTGGACGTACGAATTACATTTATACCATGGAGACTCTTTGTGGTTGTGCAAGTAGGCAGTATCTTCTTGGTTCTTTCGGTAAAGTCACGTAGAAGGAAAATAATAAAAATAAAACATAATAAAATAATTCTCACGACGTTTCGACCACAACGCAAGCAGCCATCTTCAGGTGGAGAACAGGTCTGTCAGGTAGACAGAGTGGCCGAAACGTCGTGAGAATTATTTTATTATGTTTTACTTTTATTATTGTATTATTTTCCATTCTACGTGACTTTACCGAAAGAACCAAGAAGATGAATCCCTGCAGTCACGAAAGCTTTAAATCGAAATTTTATTATGTTTTATTTTTATTAGTTTATTTTTTCCATTCTACGTGACTTTACCAAAAGAACCAAGAAGATGAATCCCTGCAGTCACGAAAGCTTTAAATCGAAATTTTATTATGTTTTATTTTTATTATTTTATTTTTTCCATTCTACGTGACTTTACCGAAAGAACCAAGAAGATGAATCCCTGCAGTCACGAAAGCTTTAAATCAAAATTTAAGTAGGTGGTACTTTGAGCGTTGCAACCTGACTACCCTAAGTTTGACTCCCGACCTTTTAACCTTTCATATCGGTAGGCTCCGCAGCGGCCAGGAGATGTTAACTACCTCACCTGGTGTACAGGAGGTCGTGGGTTTAATCCCGAACCTGACACCTGCTGTATATTTGGAGTTTGCGTGTCTCTCTCATCATCATCACGGTGGCTATGAGATGTTATGTGTCTGACCAGCTAGTTGTGCCTCAGGCTTGTTCCATCTGGCCCGGCCCTCTAGCTGCTACCGTAGGCGCACACCAGGCTCAACATCCCTGGTGAGTCGGTACAGTCAGCAGCTGCCAACGCCGAACCCCGGGCGGCGGTTAACTAACCTGGCAAACTCAGCTTGTCTGAGCCTGGGCGTGTGGAACCCCTGGTGGAGGAAATTCCACCAAAACGGGTCTTTGGACCTTCCACTGCAACCAGGACCATCTCCAGTCGTCTTGACTACGTCTTGCCACTGGGTACAGATGCGGCTGGTCGAGAGAGTGAGGTTGACGCTGCGCAAATCACCCTCACTTAAATCCAAGTTCTCTGCGCAAGTCATGGCACTTTATTTACCATCGTCATTATCCAAGTCCTGTGGCGATGGGTGAGCGACGAAGCAGCAGGCACGGATATGCTGGAAGCTGTAGCCGCAAACCTGCACGCAGGCGGCTCAGGATATTGGTCGTTCGCTCACTGGACCGAAGCAGCAGTGAAGTCCGGCAGCACCCTGAGTGACTGAGCAGCCCTATTCAGGATCGCACTGCTCACCTCCGTAGTGAGGAAAGGGTTAGAAAAGGTACCCTAAACATTGTCTGCTTCAAAACATCCTGGCCAGCCTACCGCAGCTGGCGGGATCCCATACTTGCGGTCGAAAAACAAAAACAAATAAAATGAAAAAGACCAAAGTGATACCACTCACTGTTGGCGCCTGGAATGTGCGCACTTTGATGGACACATCTGGATCAAAAAGACCTGAGAGACGCACCGCCCTCGTGGGGAGAGAGCTCGCCAGATACAATGTGGATGTTGCTGCCCTTAGTGAGACCCGACTGGCCGATACTGGGCAAGTGACTGAAGTGGGTGCAGGTTACACATTCTTCTGGAGCGGACGAGGCCAGGAGGAGAGACGTGATGCTGGTGTTGGTTTTGCAGTAAAAAACCACCTGGTCAACCAACTGGCAAGCCAACCCAAGGGGATAAACGACCGTTTAATGACCTTACAGCTCCACCTATTGGGTAAAAAGGTGGCCACCATCATCAGTGCCTATGCCCCTACCATGACCAACTCTGACGAGGTCAAAACCAAGTTTTATAATGACCTGGAAGTCATTATTGCTGCCACAGCCAGCTCGGACAAACTCCTGATACTGGGTGATTTCAACGCCAGAGTTGGAAGTGACCATCAATCATGGAATGGAGTCATAGGTGCACATGGCATTGGAAAATGTAACAGCAACGGTCTTCTACTGCTGAAAACATGCTCTGAGTTTGACCTGCTCATCACCAACACGATATTCCAACTACCAAAGCGCAAGAAAACCTCATGGATGCATCCTCGTTCATACCACTGGCACTTGATTGACTACGTCATCATGAGGAGGAGCGACCGGCACGATGTCATGGTGACCAAGGCAATGTGCGGTGCTGAATGTTGGACTAACCATCGTCTCATCATCTCCAAACTGAACATCCGGATTAAGCCTCCCAGACGCCCACAAGGAAATAGACGCGTCAAGCGTCTTAACATCACTCGCCTACAACAGGAACACACCAGACTGGCCTTTGTTGAGGCTCTAGATCATCACCTGGAGTCTCTAAGCTTCGAGCATACAGACGCTGAGGCAGACTGGACTGCTCTCAAGACCGTGCTGCATTCTACAGCCCTTGAATCACTTGGTGTTCCATTACGTACACATCAAGATTGGTTTGATGAGAACGATGCAGAAATCCGAGCACTCCTTGACGAAAAACACCGCCTGCATAAAGCATATCTGAATGACAGCAGCTCAAGTTTAAAGAAAACTGCCTTCCTCAACATTCGCAGGATTGTCCAGCAGAGACTCAGAGTCATGCAAGACGCCTGGCTGTGCGCAAAAGCTGAGGAGATCCAATCCTACGCTGACAGTAACAACACCAAGTGCCTCTATTATGCACTCAAGCAGGTCTATGGTCTGCAACACTCAGGAACTTCACCTCTCCTGAATTCAGATGGAACAACACTCCTCACGGAGAAGCACAAAATACTTGCAAGATGGGTCGAACACTACAGCGCGGTCCTCAACCGGCCATCATGCATAAATGAGGAAGCAATTGCGAGACTGCCTCAAGTTGAAATAAACCAGTCCCTGGCTGTTCTACCATCCATTGAGGAAACCAGCAAAGCCATAACACTCCTCTCGTCAGGCAGAGCTCCAGGGTCCGATGCCATTCCAGCAGAAATCTACAAGGCTGGAGGGCCTCGCTTAGTTGAGAAACTGACCGACCTCTTCCAGTCTCTGTGGAAATTAGAAGCTGTTCCCAAGGAGTTCAAGGACACTACTATAATCAATCTATATAAAAGGAAAGGCAATCGGCAGGACTGCGACAACCATAGAGGCATCTCCATACTATCAGTCGCTGGCAAAATCTTGGCAAGAATCCTTCTGAACCGCCTAATTGTCCACCTAGACCAGGGTCTGCTACCTGAGAGTCAGTGTGGTTTCAGAAAAGACCGCGGAACCACTGACATGGTATTTACTGCCCGGCAGTTACAGGAGAAATGCCAAGAACAAAATGTTGATCTATATATGGCTTTCGTTGATCTAACAAAAGCATTCGACACAGTCAGCCGGGAGGGCCTATGGAAAATCATGGCCAAGTTTGGGTGTCCAGACAAGTTCATTGGCATTGTGCGCAAACTCCATGATGGCATGATGGCCAGCGTCAGAGACCAGCAAGAACTCTCTGGTCCGTTCCCAATCACAAACGGGGTGAAGCAAGGCTGCGTTTTAGCGCCAACGCTCTTCAGCATGGTGTTTTCTGCCATGCTGCAAGACTCATTCCAGAACCACAACACTGGGATTAACTTCATCTACCGTTTTGACGGTGGGCTATTCAATCTGCGGAGGATGCAAGCCAAAACTCGAGTGGAGGAAATCACTGTTCGAGATCTTTTGTTTGCTGATGACTGTGCTCTGGCTGCTGACTCAAATAAAGATCTACAGGACAGTATGGACCACCTCTCCTCAGCCTGCAACAACTTCGGCCTAACAATCAGCACAAAGAAGACTGAAGTCCTATACCAACCTGCACCTGGGAAACCCTACACTGAGCCAACCATCTTTGTGAATGGGCAAAAGCTTTCAGCCGTTGACAAGTTTACTTACCTTGGTAGTACACTATCTCGCGCTGTGCACATAGATGATGAAGTTAACATCAGGATTGTTAAGGCCAGTGCAGCCTTTGGACGTCTACGTGACTCGGTATGGGAAAGGACTGGCATCAAGCAGGAGACAAAACTGAAGGTCTACCGGGCTGTTGTCTTACCAACTCTTCTGTATGGGTGCGAAGCCTGGACAGTTTACCAGCGCCATGCCAAGAAATTGAATCATTTCCACTTGAGCTGTCTGAGGAAACTGCTGAGGATCAAGTGGCAAGACAGAATCCCTGACACGGAAGTCCTCAGCAAGGCAAATATCCCCAGCATCTACACCTTGCTTGCGAAGGAACAGCTTGGATGGACTGGCCACGTGACCAGAATGCCCTACGCGAGACTTCCAAAACAAGTCTTCTTTGGCGAGCTGAGGAATGGCAAGCGAGCACAAGGTGGCCCCAAAAAGCGCTACAAGGACACCCTGAAAGCTTCCTTGAAGAGCTTTGGATTCGACCTTAAAAGCTGGGAATCCCTAGCACAGGACCGACCTGCCTGGAGAAGAAAAGTACAGGACGGTGCAGTCCTCTGTGAGAGTAGGAGACGCTCCTGTGCTATCTTGAAGAGGCAGCAGCGCAAATCTACCAAGGAAGGACGTGTGGCTGCACCTCAGAGCTCTGCATCCTCCCTGACCTGTCCAGTGTGCCACAGGGAATTCCGGGCTCGGATTGGCCTCTTCAGCCATTTGCGCACTCATCAAAACCCAACATAATGACAAACGTGCCTTGGTCATCATCAACTTTGATGGACGAACAAGAAGAAGAAGGCTATGAGATGTTAACTACCTCCCCTGGTATACAGGAGGTCGTGGGTTCGATCCCAACTCTGACGCCTGCTGCTGTATATTTGGAGTTTGCGTGTCTCTCTCATCATCATCACGGTGGCTATGAGACGTTAACTACCTCCCCTGGTATACAAGAGGTCGTGGGTTCGATCCTTGGACCCTGATACCTGATGTTTATTTGGAGTCTGCGTGTCTCTTTCTCTCATCATCATCACGGTGGTTAGGAGATGTTAACTACCTCGCCTGGTGTACAGGAGGCCGTGGGTTCGATCTGGACTCTGACGCCTGCTCCTGTATATTTGGAGTTTGCGTGTCTCTCCCTCCCTGTGGTCGCGTGGATTTTTCTCCGGGTCCTCTGGTTTTCACCCCCTCTACATTTGGAGCCGGCGTCACGCGTTTCGAGAGTATTTGGCTCCGACTATAAATTGCCACGCGACAATAAGCCTCCAATTCGTTGAGCTCTAATTTGCGATGACTAGGGTCGCTTCAGTCAAACAACAAGAGACACGCAGCTCAGTAGGGCTCTTACCTGCTCAAATAAATAAGTAAAATAAATAGTGGCGCCTCGGTGTTTGAATCTATTCTGAGCCCCCCCCCTTCCCTTGTTAGTCACCTAAGCCTTAAACGTGCACGTGCTACAATGTGTAAACATCAGTAGTGGGGGGGTGGGGGAGGTGAGGAAGGGGAGGTGAGGGGGGTGGGCGCTGGGGAGACAACCAGGCGAATACGCCGGTTACTGGTCACGGCCACCTCCGATTAGCACGTTTGGCTACGTACGGTGCGAAAGAAGTTTGAACGTACACACGCGCGCGCGGCATGGAAAGAACATTAATTCAGCTGAATATCATGAATATTACTTCCAGATTTGAAGCTTTCGTGACTGCAAGGATTCATATTCTTAGGTTTTTTCGGTAAAGTCACGTAGGTAAAAAAATAATAAAAGTAAAAAATTAAATAAAAATCACGACGTTTCGGAGGCAACACAAGCTTCCGTCTTCAGGTGGAACCGTCACAGCACGATAGCTGTATCAAGTGAGAGAAATTCCAAGAACACAGTATTTGTATATATACTGGTTGAGGGTGGGAGGAGCCAAGGTGGGCCCTGAATATTATTTTTTTGTGAGGTTCGGTGCGGCTGAAGCACGCTGTTAGGAATGAGCGTTTGTTGTGTTAACTAGGTGCAGATGATGTAATTTTAATTTTAATTTTTTACCTAAAAATAAAACAAATTAATTAAATTGCGATGTTTCGGAAGCAACACAAGCAACCGTCATCAGGTGTTGGCTGCTCCAGCAAAATTACTGAGGCGTCTGGAGTGGTTAACAACTGATGACGGTGGCTTGTGTTGCTTCCGAAACGTCGTGATTTAATTTATTTTCTTTTCTTTTCACCCACGTGACTTTACCGAAAAAACCAAAGAGTATGGATTCCTGCAGTCACGTCAACTTCAAATCTAGAATCATGAATATTGTTGCTGTTGTTGGTGCTGTTGTTATTACACGCTCACGTTACATTTAAGCCGAGCGTAGTTGAAGAAATGATGAGCCATTACAAGAATGATTACGTACAAATTAGACGTTAAAGATCAAATAAACGGAATCTTGCATCGGATCGTAACCCAGATTTTTTACTTTATCAAATCGCTTTAGGGGGAGTGGTGGGTGAGTGAATTATCACGTGGCACTTGTGCAGCAATTCGACTTTGAATGATGTGTGTCTCACACGTGCGATATGGCAAAAAAAAACAAAGATCCCCCGTGTAGCCTTAACAGACTGTTGGGGCAAGTGCCGTTCACAAGCAGCACCATGCCCGGTCGCCTTTGTCTCCCCGGTGGCGATGTTTACTACACAACTGCACCAGGTACTCATTGGAGGCTGAGTCGACCTAGGTGAGGCCCAGGAGCGGTTCAGATCCATTGTCACTTGTGTTTGGCCCTGAGCGGGAATCGACCTCGAATCGCCGGGTTCGTAGCGCAGCGCGCTAACCGCGTCGCCACTGCTCTCCAACATACACACACACACTCACTCAGAATGTTTTCTTCTACGCTGGGTGGTAGTAGCAGGGGCCTTCTCGAGCCTGGCTCCTAAGATGTGGAACTCTCATCAGTCCGGCCCTCTGATTGGCTGAGTATGAGCCCTCATTTAGATTATTTTTACGCGTGTCTTGATTTTATAGGTGGGGTCCACCTTTGTTTAATTTACACTGTGTGGTTGGGGGGGGGTTGGTGAGTTTTTACTCAAAAAAATAATTAATAGGAGGTTCACGAACAGCAACCCTTGCAAATAGACTTCCCCTGGTCTCTCAAGACTTACTTGCAGTGCCGGATTAAGCTAGTGCGAGGCCTGCAGCATATGTTATAAAGGGGCCCTAAATAAATAAAAGACACTTAAGTATGAAAACACACACATGTTTTACTTGCATAGCAAAGTAATTGCATTTTTTTATTTGCAATACAGCCAGATAATGCGACAAATCGCTCACCTTAAACACCCGGTCATTCGTAAAAGTTGAAGGCGGCGGTATAGTACTATAGTAATAGAGCAAGTGCAGAATCACTGAACCCGAATTGATAGCTTGAAAGCATTCAGCGCGGGGCCCTTGAAAGTGCGGGGCCCGTAGCTACTACTACATATGTAGTAGCTACTACTACCTATGTAGTACCTATGTAGTAGCTACTACTACATATGTAGTAGCTGCTACTACATATGTAGTAGCTGCTACTACCTGTGTAGCTACTTGTGCTACTGGGATAACTCGGCACTGACTAATTAGCCCCCTGGTCCAGCGCTACGTGAACTTGAAAACGAGCGGCACTTCATCACCGTGCGGCTCAGGAGTGTGCCACGTGACCTTCTTTGGAGCTGGGTCACCAATTCACACCGCCTCCTCTGTTGACAGTAAGCGCGAAGCGCGTGGGGTGGCAATCGCCCCCACCCCCCCCCCCCGTTGTTTTTCAGCCCACACGGATCTAGAGTGGAAATTCCACAGTGCTGTACAGTACCTCCGACTCGCTGGGGCCCAAAGTGGATACGGTGACAAATGGCCACGGCATGTGAACATCAGGGCGCCACGGTGGCTAGGAGATGTTAACTACCTCGCCTGGTGTGCATGGAGGGTCGTGGTTTCGATTCCAACCCTGAAGCCTGCTGTGTAAGTGAAGTTTGCGTGTCCTGTCGCCCCGTGGTCGCGTGGATTTTTCTCCCGGTCCTCCGTTTCTTCCCTCCACATTTTGACGTGCGTTAAAGTATTTGGGTATTAATAGGGGTTTTCCCCCCTTTTGTCTGGCAACAAAACTGAAACCTTTTTACGAGGAATCATGTGTGCATTAACCACAATTATTGTGGTCAAAATGCAAACAAAAAACGCACTCTGATACCAATCAGTTTCAAGGACAATGCATATATTATCATAGTGTGTTTTTTGTTTGCATTTTCGCCACAAGTATTGTGGTTAATGCACACATGATTCCTCGTAAAAAAAGGTTTCCGTTTTGTTGCCAGAAAAAAGGTTTGAAAAACCATATTATTATATTTTGGTACTAGCAAAGGAGGTCTAATGAAGTGTTTGGCTGTCGTACACTTCCACGCGGTGATGATGATAATGAGCTCCTTGGTTGAGCGGTCGTTGTGGCCAGGTGGCTTCTGAAAAAGATCTCGATGAGCCTCACCTGGTAAAATAAAAAAATTAATAAGACGTAAAAAAAAATAGAGTGGCACATGCCATTGGAATCTCTACCCTGAGCCCTCCTCCCTCGTCAACTCAGCCTTGAACAAGCATGTGTGCTGCAATGTGTCAACATCAGCATGGGGGGAGGGTGGGGACGACGGCGGTTTGCTGGCCAGGGCCACCTCCGATTTGCACGTTTGGCTACGTACGGTGCGAAAGAAATTCAATGCAAAAGACAAAGACAGAAATGCCTCCATATGGCCTTAACAGACCGTTGGGGCAAGTGCTGTTAGCGAGCACCTATGAAAGCCGGCACGGCACACAAGGAGTTGGGTGGCCAGCACCACGCCCGACCACCTTTGTCTCCCCTAGTGGCGATATTTGCGCACCGCGCCAGGTACTCATTTGAGGCTGAGTCGACCTAGGGGAGAAGGCCCAGGACCGGTTCAGATAACCGTCACCGGTGTTGGCCGTGAGCGGGAATCGAACCCGGGTCGCCGGGTTCATAGCGCAAGCGTAGCGCTAACCGCTACACCACCACTCCCCCCGCACATTCACGCACACCGAGGACTCCAGAGCTTGGTGGGGGACAGTTGCCCCTGGTTACGGGTCGAGATCGCTATTGCCGTCGAGGCGACCGACTGCCTCTGCGCAGTAAAAATGCCACCCGCCGTTTCCGCGCGGCGTTTTGAGATGTGCCGGTGTTCTTCGCCGGCGAAGGCCCTGGACACACTGGCGGGTCCCTGGTCGCCTTCGGTGCGGCCCCTGACGTGCGCCGCACCCCCCCTCCCTCCCTCCCCCCCCGACAATGCACAGAGTGAAAGCTGCCCCCCTATCATCATCGCGATGCTGTCGTTACACCCCCCGGTGGTTTCAAATAATGCGTGGCGGCCCTCGCACTGATGATGTCTTATCGGCGGAAGTGCCTCCCCCAACCCCGCCCTGAGAATTAGCGAAGAACAACGATATATTCTTGGTTCTTTCGGTAAAGTCATGTAGATAGAAAATAAAAGTAATACAATTTATTTAAAAATTACAAATAAATTGAAAATAATAAAAGCAAAAAACACACGACGTTTTGATCGCAACACAAGCGGTCTTCATCGTTTAAATTGACTTTTTTTAAAATAGTTTATTGGGTCGCAATGGAAAAAGAGCCTGCTAGCGCAATGGGGCCTTGCCCGATGTCAACTGAATCGGTCGCCCGATGTCGTTTTGTTTACAACTCGCTCGCGCGACAACAACAACAACTCCGTGGCGGGCGTACTTCCAGTGCGCGTGCCAACAACAACAACAACTCCATGGTGGGCGGATGGCGAGGCCACACTTGTGGTGGTTGTCGCGACAAATTCTCTACCAAGTCGACCTCCGTCGCGGACGCGCTCCTGGCAGCGTGGATGGCGCTTGAGCAGCAAATCCAGCGAATTGCCACGACGCCCGACCAATTCCCGCTTCGGATTTCTCGACTTCGGACGATCCGTTCTCCCTCGGATCGTTTGCGCCGTCTCTTTAATTCAGAAGCAGAATGTTTGTGTTTCCTGCGGGAAGAATCCGATGAGCTAGGAAGCTATTTTTTTTCCACACATGTCCGGTAAGGGCCACTGGGTGAGAAAAACGTTACAAACAAGAAGCAGTGCAAAGTACAATAAAGGTAAATAAATCACCCAAACTCGTACATGTACAAACTTAACCATCCCCATTTTACTTGCAAAGCCCACTGAGGTATTCACTTTTTTTCAGAAGTGACTGGCCGCAAATGATAGCTCAACAAAGTGGCCCCGTCATTTGGACATATATCGTACCAAAAATAAGCTAACTCATCTCAATGCATGTTTGTAATGGCATTAACTCCCACCTGCACAACAATAATTAGACTGTCTAACACGTAATTGGGCATTCGCGACCAAAATCATCCATAATACAGGTTTTTTGGGTAGATCGCACTAAATATATAAATGTTTCGTTAAACCCGCCACCACCCGACACAGCCAACTAGTGAGGTTTGTCACGTAGACAGAACGTGCCAATTCGTTACTAGTACAGCACTAGTGTATAGTGTAGTGTATAGTAGTGGTATAGTAGTGTGTAGTGTATAGTGTAGTGTATAGTAGTGTAGTGCTATAGTAGTGTGTAGTGTATAGTGTAGTGTGTAGTAGTTTAGTGGTATAGTCGTGTGTAGTGTATAGTAGTGTAGTGGTATAGTAGTGTGTAGTGTATAGTGTAGTGTGTAGTAGTGTAGTGGTATAGTAGTGTGTAGTGTATAGTGTAGTGTATAGTAGTGTAGTGCTATAGTAGTGTATAGTGTAGTGTATAGTGTAGTGTGTAGTGGTGTAGTGGTATAGTCGTGTGTAGTGTACTAGTACAGGACACTGGAGAGCCAGGCCACAGCATTTACAATCTGAGTAAGACGTTTAGCCAGTAATTACAAAGGTGATCTATCTGGCTGTCGACCTGATGAAGCTAGTTGTAATTACTGGCGAAACGTCGTACTATAAAATATTGTAAATGTTGTGGCTTGGCACTCCAATACACCGGTTAGTGCTGTACTAGTATATTACACTATACACTACACTATACACTACACTATACACTACACTATACACTACACTATACACTACACTATACTACTACACTATACACTACACTATACACTACACTATACACTATTATACAATACACTATACACTACTATTCACTACACTATACACTACACTATACACTACACTATACACTACACTACTATACAATACACTATACACTAGTGCTGTACTAGTGACGAATTGGCCACGTTCTGTTCACGTGACAACCCTCACTAATTGGCTGTGTCGGGCGGTGGCGGGTTTAACGACACATTTATATATTTACGCGATCTAACCCAAAATACAACCTGTATTATGAATAATTAGACTAATAATTTAGTATTTTTTACGAAGCGCCATTGGCAAAAAAAATGTAACAAAGCGCTGGACGTTGACGCAGCAGTACAACGAATGGCCACATGATCGAGAGGGAGAGGTGTGGGAGCGTGTGTGTGTGTGGGTTGTGAGGGCGTGGTGCTGGCCACCCATCCCCCTCGCGTGCCGTGGCGGCCTTCATAAGTGCTACTGGCGAACAGCACTTGCCCCAACAGTCTGTAACAGGCCACACGGGGGAGCTTTGCCTTTGTCGTTGTGAGAAGGGCAAACCTCAAAGCGGAATCGGAGTACAGTGGAATCGATTCGTCCGCGCTAATGACGGGAGGATTGTCGTGGATAATTCAAAATTGCAGATAATTAACCAAAGATATTCATTTTCCGCGGATCTCTGTGCCAAAAACCGCCAATGTAGGTCGGTATACATTATGTTTAAGTGGCACAGTTTCTTAAATTAAAACGCACAAAGCAAATGATCGGATGAATGGCTCAAAGTGAAGCGCAACTGACGATTTTGATTGTTGCTCCTTAGATTCTGAACGAACACAAAGCGATCGACCGATCGATGCGTGTGCTCGGTTGATGGTGTAACGCTTTTCTGGCTACCCGCGCAGAAACTCGGCCCACGCAGTGGGTGACAGCAGAGCCATGTGGATTGACCAGAGCAACATATTTGTTCGGTTTAAGCACGTGACTTGCCATGAACAATTCCAAGAATAAGGAAAAAACCCACGAGTTATTCACGTACTATTTTTCGATTTAAAGCTTTCGTGACTGCAGGGATTCATTTTCTTGGTTCTTTCGGTAAAGTCACGTAGAATGGAAATAATAAAAATAAAACAATACAATAATTCTCACGACGTTTCGGCCACAACGCAAGCAGCCATCCTTAGGTGAAGAACAGGTCTGTCGGAAAGACAGCGTCTGAATGACTTGTTCTTCACCTGAGGACGGCTGCTTGCGTTGTTGCCGAAACGTCGTGAGAATTATTTTATTATTTTTATTTTTATTATTTTATTACTTCCCTTCTACGTGACTTTACCGAAAGAACCAAGAAGATTATTCATGTACGTCAAAATCTCGGCCGCGCCGTTAATCCGCAAATCGGATCAACCGCACGCGGAAAATCGAGAGTCGGCTGTATTTGTTCACACTGGAGGAATCCGACGAACTCCGAAGCTCTTTTGCACACAGGTGTCCAGTAGGGCCATGCCTTGCAAAAATATATCAACAGAGGGCCCAGTTGCAGTCACGTACGTGGGCAGGGAGCGCATTTTCCACTTGGCGGCAGAGGTCGCAAACGGGTTTTGATTCCTTACCCGTACCCGGCCGCACCAGGGTCGCAATCGGGTACCCGTACCCGATACCCGGCTACCCGTACCCGGCCGGGTATCGGGTAGGGTACGGGTACCCGATTGCGACCTCTGGGATGAAGCCATGTTGCAGGCGCGGGTGGGTTGATTCTAGGAACTTGAATTGTGAGAAGAGACAAGACGTTGGGAAATGAGTGACAAACGGTGACTTACCAGTGACTCACGGCTTACCCGTACCCGGCCGCATCAGGGTCGCAAACAGGTACCCGTACCTGGCCGGGTATCGGGTAGGGTACGGGTATCGGGTACCCGACTGCGACCTCTGCTTGGCGGGCAGCACCACCCTGAGATGGATGACGCTTCCTTGAGACGCAGAGGATGCCGTTGTGATGAGAGGGGGGTGGGAACGTAGGTCACGAAGTGACAGACAAGGGTTCAGAAGGTCACGGACATCGGTCCGTGCGAGAGCCCTCTTAATATGAAAGTTTTACAAAATAATAGAAACCCCTTAGCCAATGGCCACTTTCTGGACAAATGTCATTTTCATGAGAATTTATCTGAGCATGGGTCTCATTCATTCAGGCTCACTACCCCAACCCCTATCACTGCTACAACCCCTATCACTACCCCAACTCCTATCGCGACCCCAACTCCTATCACTCCCCCAACCCCTATCACTACCCCAACCCCTATCACTGCTACAACCCCTATCACTACCCCAACTCCTATCGCGACCCCAACTCCTATCACTACCCCAACCCCTATCACTACCCCAACCCCTATCACTACCCCAACCCCGATCACTACCCCAACCCCTATCACTACCCCAACCCCGATCACTACCCCAACCCCTATCACTGCTACAACCCCTATCACTACCCCAACTCCTATCGCGACCCCAACTCCTATCGCGACCCCAACTCCTATCACTCCCCCAACCCCTATCACTCCCCCAACCCCTATCACTACCCCAACCCCTATCACTACCCCAACCCCTATCACTACCCCAACCCCTATCACTACCCCAACCCCTATCACTACCCCAACCCCTATCACTGCTACAACCCCTATCACTACCCCAACCCCTATTACTGCTACAACCCCTATCACTACCCCAACTCCTATCGCGACCCCAACTCCTATCACTCCCCCAACCCCTATCACTACCCCAACCCCTATTACTGCTACAACCCCTATCACTACCCCAACTCCTATCGCGACCCCAACTCCTATCACTACCCCAACCCCTATCACTACCCCAACCCCTATCACTGCTACAACCCCTATCACTACCCCAACCCCTATTACTGCTACAACCCCTATCACTACCCCAACTCCTATCACTACCCCAACGCCTATCACTACCCCAACCCCTATCACTACCCCAACCCCGATCACTATCCCAACCCCTATCACTACCCCAACCCCTATCACTGCTACAACCCCTATCACTACCCCAACCCCTATCACTAACCCAACCCCGATCACTACCCCAACCCCTATCACTACCCCAACCCCTATCACTACCCCAACCCCTATCACTACCCCAACCCCTATCACTGCTACAACCCCTATCACTACCCCAACCCCTGTCACTACCCCAACCCCTATCACTACCCCAACCCCTATCACTGCTACAACCCCTATCACTACCCCAACCCCTATCACTGCCCCAACCCCTATCACTACCCCAACCCCTATCACTGCTACAACCCCTATCGCTACCCCAACCCCTATCACTCCCCCAACCCCTATCACTGCCCCAACCCCTATCACTACCCCAACCCCTATCACTGCCCCAACCCCTATCACTACCCCAACCCCTATCACTACCCCAACCCCTATCACTGCTACAACCCCTATCGCTACCCCAACCCCTATCACTCCCCCAACCCCTATCACTACCCCAACCCCTATCACTACCCCAACCCCTATCACTGCTACAACCCCTATCACTACCCCAACCCCTATTACTGCTACAACCCCTATCACTACCCCAACTCCTATCACTCCCCCAACCCCTATCACTGCTACAACCCCTATCGCTACTGCTATCACCACTATCGCTACACGTTTCACTACCCCAATCCCTCCTTAACCACTACCACCCGGTCCTCCTATCACCCATGACGACACCACCACTTTGAGTAACAGCCCCACTCTTTAATGTCAACCGCCATCACCTAGCGTACAATTTTTTTTTTACGATCAATGCCAAGCAACTCGGAGTATAAGGCGCTCACTATATGAATCCAGACAGGATGAGAGATTGTATTTAACCAAGAAAAAAATTAACCCGTAAAAACAAAGTTTTTCACTATAAATCCTTTATATGCGTGGCGGCTAGAGTCCTCTCGTCCTCTGGCTTGAGATGGCTGCCACCTGTGGGTCAGATGATTGTCTGGCAGCATTAAACAATTGGTAATTAAATATTTTAAAATGTTTCCCTAAACAGTGTAAAATTTTGGAAAAATGTTTTCACGAAAAATGTCAGCTCGATTGGATCACGGGAAGTGGGTTAAAAAACGACCGAAAGATTTGCACGGTCGTAAGCGCGCAAGCAAGCAAGTGAACTTAATATAAAGGATTTAAAAACCCAATAAAAACCGAACGTGAAACTGCAGTGATGCGATTTGCCACCAGTGAGCGCTATTGGCTGTACCAACCACGCGTTGCTGGCGTTACGCGAGTTCAAGCCGACTTGGGGGCCGTCCATAAATGACGTCACGCGATTTTGGACGATTTTTGACCCCCTCCCCCCCCCTTCGTCACACGGCGTCACACAAATTCAGACCCCCCCCCTCAAATATGACGTCACAAAGTTCTGCCCCCCCCCCCCCCCCAAAAATAAAACATGTTTCAAATCATCTTCTTGGTTCTTTCGGTAAAGTCACGTAGAATGGAAATAATAAAATAATACAAATAAAATATTATAAAATAATTCTCACGACGTTTACCAAAAGAACCAAGAAGATGAATCCCTGCAGTCACGAAAGCTTTAAATCGAAATGCTTCAAATCGCTTTAAACTATTGTCATTGTAGTGTGTATTTAATGTGGCGCTGCACTCTGATGTCGTAGGAGAAAACATTTATTAAAAAGTCTATTTAATTAAGTAGAACGTGCTGTCTGTATTTAGTTAAAGTTGCGCATTTTGATGTGACGTCACATTTCTCAACCCCCCCCCCCCCAGCGTCACACATCGTCACAAATGTCTGACCCCCCCCCCCCAGGTGCGTGACGTCATTTATGGACGGCCCCTTAAGTCCAAATCAGAATCGGTGTCGCACAATTTTCTGGAGATGATAAAATGGGAGTTGTGTTAAGATGTTAGAACACCAAATAAGATAGATTTGAAGCTTTCGTGACTGCAAGGATTCATACTCTTAGGTTTTTTCGGTAAAGTCACGTAGGTAAAAATAAATAAATAATAAAAATTATAGAAATAATAATAGAAATAAAAAAATAAAACACATTTTGATACAGTAAATCTAGCTGTGACGGTCCCACCTGATGACGGAGACTTGTGTTGCCTCCGAAACGTCGTGATTTATTATTTTATTTGTATTATTATTTCTATAATTTTTATTATTTATTTTTACCTACGTGACTTTACCGCAAAAACCTAAGAGTACCAAATAAGATGCCTATTGCAAGGAATCATGACTGCATTAACCACACGCCCAGTGCGTTGCGGTGAACATGCAAACACACACGTGGCTCTGATAACACTGGTCAACAACAAAACATGTTTTTTTTCTGGCCTCGACTTTTGCAGCTGTTCTAGACTAATTTCAGGGTGCTGATTCCAAATCTGCTCTCAGATTTGCTCTATCACATCTCATTATGCTATCGGCATACGCCATTTTACCATTGATATTACCCGAAATTTATGATTGCAAGTTGTTGCGAGTCAAGTGACTGCTTTAGTGTTAAAATATGGTGCTGTATTTTTAGGATAGTGTGTTTATAATATCATTTTATGTAGATATCCACATTTATTTCAGATTTTTCTTCTGCAGTTTTTATTGAAAATGCAATATTTGATATCTCAAAAACCTGATGTGATAGACAAAAACTGATGCCAGATTTGGAATCAGCACCCCAAAATTACATTAGAAACCGTTGGAATACCTTATGCCAGAAAAAGTGTGTTGACCAGTGTTATCTATGACGCGTTGTCTTTGAAACTGATTGGCCCACACCAGAGACAGACTTCTTCATGGCCTCGTCTGACCACCAGTGTCAGACGAGAGAACAGGACATGCAAACACGTGGCTCTTGCCACGTGTTTGCATGTTCACCACAAAGTACCGTGTGTACTAATCGGGGTTTACCCCTTTTTCCTGGCAACAAAACTGACACCTTTTGCAAGGAATCGTGTTAACGTTAACCACAATACTTGCAGTAAAATGCAAACAAAAACAATACTCTGATAATGCATGCACTGTCCTTGAAACGCATTGGTCCACACCAGAGACAGCTTTTCTTAGAGCCTAGTCTCACATGGTGTTGGACCAGATGACGCCAAAAGGCGCACAACTCAAAGACAATGCACCATCAGAGTATGAGCTCTCATACTCCTTGTAAAAAAGGTGTCAGTTTTGTTGCCAGATAAAAGGGTAAAACACCAATTATCATATTTTGCTACTGGCAAAGGAGGTTCCAATGGTGTAAACTTTGTACTGGTAAAACTGCATGACTTTGGCAGACGTAGATCGACTGGAGAAGTTGTGTGCGGGGTTTTGTCTTGCAGTAAAAAGGTGGCAACCATAATTCCAGGGTGATTTATTTTTTTTCAAAGGGAAAATTAAGTGAGGTGAACCACAGATTTATTACATAGGCCATATGTCCCCACGTGTCATGTTTCAAATGCAGGCACGTATCACTTTCGCCGAGTCACATGTTCCGTCGAGATTTTTTTTTTCCTGCCTTGAGTGCACTCACGAATTATTGGTCAGATGATATGTTATCAGACATGAATTCCATACATCAGGCCGTGCGAAAACGACAATAAAATAACTTTGTCTGTGTGTGTGTGTCGTGTAATCCACAAGCACTTTGGGCAATTTTTAAAGAGAAATTACAATACTTCAGTGTTGTGAATTTGCTGAGTGGCATAAAGTGAATGGCATGCTGACTTGATAATATATGGGTGTGTGCTTTTTAGGATTATTTTAAGAAGCTGTGAGGCTCGGACTACAGTGTTCTGAGAAGCATTTGTCATCTTGCATGCGAATTTAGTTTAGATTCAAGCACCCATCTCTTCTCTCCAACCCATCTTGCTACTGCTGTTCCCTGCCACTGTCCTCAGCTATGACCGAGTCTACCCCGATCCACTACCCCTATCACTAACCCAACCCCTATCACTACCCCAACCCCTATCACTACATCAACCCCAAACCCTATCACTACACCAACCCCAAACCCTATCACTGCACCAACCCCTATCCACTACCCCAACCCCTATCACTACACCTATCACTACCCCAACCCCTATCACTACCCCAACCCCTATCACTACACCTATCACTACCCCAACCCCTATCACTACCCCAACCCCTATCACTACCCCAACCGCTATCACTACCCCAACCGCTATCACTACCCCTATCACTACCCCAACCCCTATCACTACCCCTATCACTATCCCAACCCCTATCACTACCCCAACCGCTATCACTATCCCTATCACTACCCCAACCCCTATCACTACCCCAACCCCTATCACTACACCTATCACTACCCCAACCGCTATCACTACCCCAACCCCTATCACTACCCCAACCCCTATCACTACACCTATCACTACATCAACCCCAATCACTATCACTACCCCAACCCCAATCCCTATCACTACCCCAACCCCTATCCACTACCCCTATCACTACACCAACCCCAGTCACTACCTCGACCTTTTTCACTGCACCACCCTACGATACCAATCGTCGTAGGGTGCTGCAGGGGTGTTAACCCGATTCGGGCATCGCCCGGCTTCCACCGATCAGCACCGTTGGCTACGTACGGTGCAAAAGAAGTTTGTCACACGTACGCAGACGTTAGTCACGGCTCGGATTCGAACTCGGCCCGGCGCGACTTTGTGGCGCAGCGTCTGCTGGTAACCACCACCGGCATAAAATAACCGGCGTGCTGGCCTGGTAACCTCGGTGAGGTGTGTGTGTGTGGACTCTTTCGCATCTCTCGTATGAAGCCGTAAGGGCTCAGGCGCACCGGAATCTACGGATTAAATTTGCGGGCTCGCAAATGCAAATCGGCGTCGTCCGTTACCTACCGCTCCACCGTCTGGCGAGCGACGCCGTCACGCCGTTGGGGGCCGCAAAGAGAGCGTGGCGGATGAGGTGCGCTCCGTCTCTCGCGCAGAATGTCGCTTTTGAGCGGATATCTGGTGCCTGGCACGGCGCTGGCCGGGTTTTGCCCGAGTTCGCAACGCAAAGCGCCCGAGCAACTACCGCGTCACCGCTCAACTCCCCCCCCCCACTGCCCCTCATTATTTAAACACCCGAGCGGATGACGTTCCCGTGATACCGTCCCAATCGCAGTTTTTTCCCTCCTCACCTCCTGTAAAGGGCAGCCGTCGGGAGAGGTAAACGCTCACGAAAATGCATCTCAATTTTCCCTAGTCTCACCCCGGGCTGCCTCGTGGTTTATCGCCAGCGGGGCTGGCTGATCGGGCCGTAAATTTCGTCGTCATTATTTTGCAGACAAATGACTCGGGGGGGGGGGGGGGGTGTGCGTGCGTGGCTTTGACACAGATGTTGTGGGGGGGGGGGGGGGCACGGGCCGGCAGAGTGGGGGGGGGGGGGTCTCGTGGGATTTCTCGCTAAAGGTCAGTTATTTCGTAACCCCCCCACCGTTGTCTTGTGAATGAGTCCCAGTGGCATTTCTGGATTTTTTTTTCGTGGCAGATTTGGAGAGGGGGGGAAATCTGACGCGTCCTTTCGACGTAACCAAGGCGGCATTTTCGCTCTCTCCGTCTTCTTCCATCGGCTCCCTTTCGAACCAGCAGGACAAAATTATGAAAAGAATCGCCTTGCTTTGTTGTCATCGCACCTTCACCGCCGCCGGTTTTCGCCCACCATACCCTCGCACCGCGCTACTCTCTCGTGGTGTATAGTGTAGTGGAACTCTACGCAGCTGCTTCGGACACCAAGGTCTCGAACTGTTACAGCCTCCTACACTATACACTACACTACTATACACTAGACTACTATACACTACACTACTATACACTATAAACTACTATACACTATGCTATACATTGCTATATTATACACTACGCTATACACTACACTATTATACACTACACTACTATACACTAGACTACTATACACTATAAACTACTATACACTACGCTATACACTGCTATATTATACTCTACACTATACACTGCTATATTATACACTACACTATACACTACACTACTATACACTACACTATACACTGCTGTATTATACACTACACTATACACTACACTATGCACTGCTGTATTATACACTACACTATACACTACACTATACACTGCTGTATTATACACTACACTATACACTACACACTACACTATACACTGCTATATTATACACTACACTATACACTACACTACTATACACTACACTACTATACACTACACTACTATACACTATAAACTACTATACGCTACGCTACTATTCACTACGCTACTGTACACTATAAACTACTATACGCTACACTATACACTACACTACTATACACTACACTACTATACACTACACTACTATACACTATAAACTACTATACGCTACACTATACACTACACTACTATACACTACACTACTATACACTACACTACTATACACTATAAACTACTATACACTACGCTATACACTATACTGTTACAGCCTCACGTTCTGCTGTCGCTCCCTCTGTGTGGAACTCTCTCTCTCTATCGCTTTGCACATCCCGCCACATCAAATGCACGCCGACTTTTAAGAAACATCTGAAGGCCTCTATCTGTCTGGGTCAGGCTTTCGAGCAGCCCGGAGCTCCTGCCCCCCCCCCGCATCTCTTGAGTTGCTGACTTGTCTGCAAAATCCGGCGCGCGTTATAAATGTCATCATCGTCATTATTATTTGCGGTGAAAGTGAAGCCACCGTTTGTTTGCTTGGGGTGTGTCCTTACCTGACTTGTTTACGCGTCGTAGGTACGCACCTACGGGAGTCTCGCTGGACTGCGTTCGTCATGGACGTGTGGGATTTAAGAACATAAATTATCTTCTCTGTCGCTATGGCTGCCCTGGGAACGCCTGGGAATTCCCCAAGAAGAGCTGGAGTCTGTGTGTAGTAGTGTATAGTGTAGTGTAGTAGAGTATAGTGCAGTCGTGTGTAGTAGTGTATAGTAGTGTATAGTGTAGTAGTGTATAGCAGTGTATAGTAATGTAGAGTGTAGTGTAGTAGTTTGTAGTAGTGCATAGTGCAGTAATTGTAGTGTGTAGTAGTGTATAGTGTAGTAGTGTATAGTGCAGTAGTGTGCAGTAGTGTATAGTATTGCAGTGTATAGTAGTGTTTAGTGTAGTGTATAGGAGTGTGTGTAGTAGTGTGTAGTAGTGTATAGTGTAGCGTATAGTCGTGTATAGTAATGTAGAGCTAGAGTCTGTCGCCAGGGAAAGGGAGGTGTGGGACCGCCACTACTCAACACGCTGTCACCACGACCTTCACCAGGACAAGCGGATTGAGAAACGAAACTAAAAGATTATTCTGTAAGGCGGCACGGGTGGCGCCGGGGATAAGAACACTGAGCCGGCTCAAGACAGATAAACTATTAAAACTAAACTATATATCTTTTATTTCACCAGGTAAGGCCCACTGAGCTGTGTAGCTCATCATATTCCCCGCGATAATGATGGTCTAATCAAGCTTGCACTATCTTGAGTGGTTCTTTAAAATTACAAGGTTACAAAGTCTTAAATGCTTAAAGGCACTGCCAAAGTGGCTTCGACTTTGTTAAACGAAACTTTTTGTTATTCTTAGGTTTTCGGTAAAGTCACGTAGGTAAAAAATTCAAATTAATAAAAGTTAAATAAAATACAAATCACGACGTTTCGGAGCCAACACAAGCTTCCGTCTTCAGGTGGAACCGTCACAGCACGATAGCTGTATCAAGTAAATGAGAGATTACAAGAGCTACTACCCCGTATATATACTGGTTGAGGGGGGGGATGGGCCAGGAACGGCCCACTTTTTATTATTATGATAAGGTGCGGCTTGAGACTACGGCTAGTCTACATAACACCACGTAAGGCCCGCTGAGCTTTTTAGCTTTATTTTCAGAAGCGACCTGGCTACAAATGGTAGCCCAATGAAGTTGGCCTATCATGTGGAAATGTATAGCAGTCGAATACTCTCAATGCTACGATGCGCTCCCCAAATTTCACCAGGCTCACTGTTCATGAACTCTTGGAAGTGCTTGCACAAAGAATTGTAACATCTCATCCTGTGTTCTTGGAATCTACGTTGATTCTACATGTGGAGGGAAAATCCGGAGGACCCGGTGAAAAATCCACGCAACCATAGGGAGAATATGTGAACTCCAACTGTACAGCAGGCGTCAGGGTTGGGATCGAACACACGACCTCCTGTACACCAGGCGAGGTCGTTAACATCCCACCACTACGACACCCCAATATTAATATTATAGGATTTACCTACGGATCGATTCGTGATATTAAACACAGATGATGTCATATTTCTTACTTTCGCAACTCCCCAGCAATTATGATTCATTCATGAGTTTATTTTGGGTTAGATCATCGCGTAGGTTATCATTCATTTAACTACATAACCCTCCACCACCCAGCGATGGAGCCAATCAAATTAAGCAGTCACGGCACGGATAAATCAATAAATGGATTGTAATTGATTTTCCATTTTTAAAAAAACAAGCACTTTTGTGACACTTGGTTTTGCGATGCAACTTTCTGTTTATGCCAAAATAACCAAATCAATTGGCACATTTGCCCACGTGACAACTCAATTTGATTGGCTCTGCCAGGTGGGGAGGGGGGATGATCATCATCAATATATTGTCTTTAACGTGATACCTACACGATGAGCCACGATGGTGAGAAGTTAACTACCTCGCCTGGCGTACAGGAGGCCGTAGGTCCGATCCCGAACCCTCACGCCTGCTGCTGTATATTTGGAGTTTCCATGTCCTCTCTCTCCCCGCGGCCGTGTGGGTTTTTCTCCGGGTCCTTCGGTTTTTCCCTCCACATTTGGAATCGACATCACTCGTTTATAGTCTTGTGGTCGCTATACATTTCCACGTGACGATAAGCCACTTTGTTGAGCTCTCATTCGTGGCCAGGTCGCTTCTGAACAAGAGCAAGATAGCTGAGTGGGGACCTTACCTGGTAGTTTAATTTTTTATAGTTTAAGAAACGAATTATGAATTTGATATGAGCCAGGAGACTAAAGAGGGATTTTATCAATCATTCAACAACCCCCCAATAAAATTTCGATTTAAAGCTTTCGTGACTGCAGGGATTCATCTTCTTGGTTCTTTCGGTAAAGTCGCGTAGAAGGGAAATAATACAATTTAAACATAATAAAATAATTATCACGATGTTTCGGTCACAACGCAAGCAGCCGTTTTTAAGGGGAAGAACAGGTTTGTCGGAAAGGCAGCGTCTGAATGAACACCACCAGGCTTGGAGCGTATATTTAAGCTGGGTTGGAGGGGGGAAGAGCGCCTTGACAAAGGAATTTGCATATCAAGAGGAATTTTGCATATTTACGGGAAATGCAGATATGGGATTAGTTTAACACGTAGGCTTTCGCGACCAATATTATTCATAATCAACGTTTTTGGGTTTAGATCGCGTTATTTATAAATGTGTCGTAACCCTCCACCACCCGACACGGCCAATCAGTAAAAAAGTGTCACGTTGACAAAAGACAAATAAGTTCACCACTTCAACACACCGGTGGGCTAAAGCAGTGAACTAATTTGTCTTTTGTCAACGTGACACTTTTTTACTGATTGGCCGTGTCGGGTGGTGGAGGGTTACGACACATTTATAAATAACGCGATCTAAACCCAAAAACGTTGATTATGAATGGGATTAGTCACTACTTGTGGAATGCGTAGGAGGTGGGGGGGGGGGTTTCACCACATGTGAAGTTCGTTAACATTTGTGCGGGATTAATGACATTCTTTTTATGGACGGGTGGAATTGTAAGTTCTTGATTTTAAATGTCATGCGGGGGATTGGCTCAGCCCATCATACCTTCTGCACCAAGCCAGGAAAATATCAATTGGTACCGTTTTGTGGGATCTCAACAGAATTGCGGATAACCTGGCCCCGACCATGGTAACGTGGAGTATCCACCTACTGGTCCTGTAGGCCTGTGACAGTGATGAGCGCCACTCGTCACCCATTTAAAACACTTTTGTCTTTTTGGATTTTCATACGCAAGCATCTCCCGCTCGAAGCATCACTCATTGCAATTGATTTATCAAAAAAAAAACGTTATCAGTTGAATGAGCAAATCCTAAAGGTCTTGAAATAGGATGCTCTCGGAAATTTGAAAGCGCCTTTTCAGAATGCGGCTCAAAATAAAAAAGAGAATTTATTTGGTGAAAAAAATCCCCGACGCGGTTAATCGTGACGGGGGTAGCTCGGGATACAGCCGCACCGCTGAGATATCCCGGGTTCGAGTCCGGATTTTTATCCTGCCGAGGATTTGAACTTGATTGTCGCGAGTACAGCGATTGGTTGGTATTGTTATTATAGCTCTACCGAGCACATGCACGTCAAGTTAATTCCGAAACTTAATCTCTCTCTCTCTCTCCGACGACGACGATGACGACGACAGGGGTTGACGCAAATCGGAAATTCTTTAAATCGCACGGAAATAACACCGGCCGCACGCGGGGAATACAAAATCGGATACTCGTAATAAAAATAAGAATTTTTTTACAAAAAATTTTTTTTATTCAAAAGCGAAAATCAAAGGTTGCCTTCCGCGCTTCTCCCAATCGCGTTGCTCGTTGTTTTGGGGCGCGAAAATGACCAGCTAAATAAACGAATGAATGTTCCCCGCTGCGCTTGATTTTTCCCGAGCACCACCACCACCACCACGACGACGACGACGATGAGGCACCGGCGGGTCCTGCGTCCATTTGCTTTGACGTGCCCGCGTGGGTGAGCACCGCTCCCGTTGCTAGGCGACACGTCGCCCCTGGCAACCCGTGCGTTCGACGGCGCTGTAACCGATGCTGCGTGCATGCGTGCGCGTGTGTGCGTGCGTGTGTGTGCGTGTATGTGCGTGTGTGTGTGTGGGGAGTTGATGTGTAGGAGTTAGCGCGCGCGCTACGAACCCGGCCACCCGAGTTTGATTCCCGCTCACGGCAAACACCCAGTGACGATTTTTTTAACCGGTCCTGGGCCTCCCCTAGGTCGACTCGGCCTCAAATGAGTACCTGGTGCGGTGTGTAAACATCGTCGCTAGGGAGACAAAGGCGGTCGGGCGTGGTGTTGGCCACCCATCCCCTCGTGTGCCGTGCCGGTCTTTATAGGTGCTCGCTAACAGCACTTGCCCCTACAGTCTGTTAAGGCTATACGGGGGATCTTTATCTTTGTGTGTGTGGGGAGCGGTAGTGTAGGGGTGAGCGCGCCGCACTACGAACCCAGCCACCCGAGTTTGATTCCCGCTCACGGCAAACACCCAGTGAAGATTTTTTGAACCGGTCCTGAGCCCACCTCCTAGGTCGACTCGGCCTCAAACGAGTGCCCGGTGCGGTGTGCAAACATCGCTACTGGAGAGACAAAGGCGGCCGGGCGTGGCGCTGCCCACCCCACCCCCTCCGTGTGCCGTGACGGCCTTCATAGGTGTTCGCTAACGGCAGCACTTGTCCCAAAAGTCTGTTGCGGGCTGTATGGGGGACCTTTATCTTTGTGTGCCGTGCGCGGTTGCCGTGGCGTCTGCGCGTGCCCGCGTGTCAAGAACCCGCAGGAGGTCCCGTGATGTGGCTGCTCACCGCGAGCTCTCATTACTCTGGTAGTGCGTTGTCTTTGAACTGTGCGCCTTTTGGCGTCATCTGGTCGAACGCCAATATGAGACTAGGCTCTAAAGAAAGCTGTCTCTTTTGTATGGACCAATCAGTTTCAAAGACAATGCATAAATGATCAGAGTATTGTTTTTTGTTTGCATTTGACTGCAAGTATTGTGGTTGATGTAAGCATGATTCCTTGCGAAAGGTGTCAGTTTTGTTGCCAGAAAAAAAAGGGGGAAAACCCCTATTAGTATAACCCGCAGGTTTTTCGTCGCGGCGGCTAGACTTTGATTCCGGGCCGGTCGGCGAGCGGTCGTCGTCTCGAGTGGAGCGCGACCGATCAGCACGCGAGATAACCGGGGGGGGGGGGGGGGGGGTGTTTGGTGGAGGGGGGTCCGCGGATTACGATCCCCATCGCGAAGCGCCACGTCAACGGCCTGGATCGGGGCGTGCGCATTTTGGGGGTGCATGCGGGCGTGCCCCCCCCCCACCCCGGGACGATTTCTCACGATCCGGGAGGCTCGCGATCGGTTGAAAACAATGGAGCAAGTTCATTAAATTCTAGATTCGAAGCTTTCGTGACTGCAAGTATTCATATTCTTAGGTTTTTTCGGTGAAGTCACGTAGGTGAAAAAATAAAATGTATACAAGTAAAATAAAAATAAAATAAAAAAACGTCTTTTTTAATTTTATTTTAATTTAACTTTTATTAATGTTAATTTTTTTACCTACGTGACTTTACCGAAAAAACCTAAGAATATTCATTAAATTCACCCAGGTGGGCTACACCCCCCCCCTCTCTCCCTTTTCCCCATTTTTCCCCCACCACTTTTATTTCTCTTCCCATTGCCATCCCTTCCTCTAAGAAAAAATGTATAATCCGTGCTCCCGACCGTGTAGAGCCCCCCCCCCCACTACTCACGCTAGCCCCCCCCCCTCACCCCGCCGCCCCCTTTACCCTTGACCCGTGGAGCCACCGCCCCTCAGGCTGTTTCTGTCCGTGGAATTCCTGGGCCTCCCCCCCCCACTCCCGGCTCTTTCTCCACCTTTTGTATTGCTTTGTACCGGGGAGGGCTCTTGTAAAAAAAAAATATTTCATTCACGAAAAAAACGTGTTTTTAAAATTAATAATAAAATATTTTTTTGGTATAATAAGTATATTCATCTTCTTGGTTCTTTCCGACAGACCTGTTCTTCACCTGAGGACGGCTGCTTGCGTTGTGGCCGAAACGTCGTGAGAATTGTATTTTATTATGTTTTATTTTTATTTTTTTATTATTTCCCTTCTACGTGACTTTACCGAAAGAACCAAGAAGATGAATCCCTGCATTCACGAAAGCTTCAAATCGAAATAAGTATATTATAACAAAAAAAACCAACGTAATTTATCCCAATAATAAAACATTAAATGAATAATAAATAACAATTAAACAATTCCACCGGGCTCAATCCACGCCCCCCTGCTGTATGAAATGGAATGAGAATATTTAATTACGGCTGGAGGAGGAGGAATACGATGAGCTATAAAGCTCTTTCGCAGATGCCCATTCGGGGCACGGGGTAAGAACGTTACAACAACAAACAGCAACACAAACACGACAGTAGTGTAAAGTACAATAAAGGTAAACACATCACCCAAAGCACACTGGGATATTAAGCTAATTTTCAAAGGCAACGTGGTCACGAATGATAGCTCGACAATGTGACCCCCCCATTATTTGAACATTTATAGCAGCAAATTAATCCAAATAATCTCAATGCACGTTTTTAAATGTGGTGGGAAATACCGGAGGACCCGGAGAAAAAAAAATTCTACGCGACCACGGAGAGAGAAACTACGGCACACTTCAAATATACAGCAAGCGTCAGCGTCGGGACCAAATCCCCGACCTCCTGCATATCAGGCGAGGACAATAACGCCACACCACCGGTGGCGACAGGACCTCTGGTCCACGCTCGGCAGTTCGCGTGTGATGGGGTAAAGTGTGGGCACTTGCGCCCCCTTCCAAGATGGAATGTTAACAGCGAGGGGGCATACCACAATACAGGGAGGCCGGCACCAGCCATGGTAATGTGGAATTTCCGCGATCGACTCGGCTGAATGAGCTCCGCTGCCATGTATTTTCCCTTGCGTACCCCCGCCACGGCAAATTAAATTCACCCGATAAACGAGCTGTCAAAAAAGATTACGAACAAAAATCCGTGGAAACGCGGAGAGCGGCGGCGAACGCATTGAAGGTCGCTAGCGGGTGAAGTTTTTTTTACTTTTTCTTCAGAACCTCGAAGAAAATCTCTCGAGAAAATTAATATGACGGGCGTGACAATGGGAATGAAGCCAACGCTTCACCTCCGCGGCTGTAATTATTATTATTATTCCCCGCGCCAGAAATTAACTTCTGTCGAACGATGTGACGTCAGAAGGCTTGCGGCGTGCGTCACGGCACGGCACGGTCGTGGCCCTGGACGGCGTCAGGCCGTCTCGATCCGTGTCTGTCCCGAGGCGGTGAAGCTGGGGTACAAAAATCTAAATCCAGAGAAAGAAGAAAGGGGGAGTGGAGAGGAATTATATTCTTAGGTTTTTTCGGTAAAGTCACGTAGGTCAAAAAATTAAATTAATAAAAGTAAAATAAAATAAAATTCACGACGTTTCGGAAGCAACACAAGCTTCCGTCTTCAGGTGGAACAGCTATCGTGCTGTGACGGTTCCACCTGAAGATGGAAGCTTGTGTTGCCTCCGAAACGTCGTGAATTTTATTTTATTTTTATTTTACTTTTATTAATTTTAATTTTTTACCTACGTGACTTTACCGAAAAAACCTAAGAATATGAATCCTTGCAGTCACGAAAGCTTCAAATCTAGAAGAGGAATTATAATTTTACGACGCGTCTTTCGTGTCTCGCATTATTGCAAAGAGCCGTACGTAATTGAAGGAAAAAAGTGTGTAGTGTATAGTAGTGTCTGGTGTAGTTGATAGTGTAGTGTTTATCTTCTTGGTTCTTTCGGTAAAGTCACGTAGAAGGGAAATAATAAAATAATAAAAAGAAAATATAATCAAATACAATTATCACGACGTTTCGGCCACAACGCAAGCAGCCGTCCTCAGGTCATTTCAGACGCTGTCTTCTGACAGACCTGTTCTTCACCTGAGGACGGCTGCTTGCGTTGTGGCCGAAACGTCGTGAGAATTATTTTATTATGTTTTATTTTTATTATTTTATTATTTCCCTTCTACGTTACTTTACCGAAAGAACCAAGAAGATGAATCCCCGCAGTCACGAAAGCTTTAAATCGAAATTTAGTGTAGTGTTTAGTAGAAGATGGTGGTTAGGCTGGGGCTGTTGTATGGGGCCGAGTGCTGGGGCACAATAAAGATGGGGAGGACCAAGCTATAGCAGTCACAGAGATGAGGATGTTGCGGTGGATGTTGGGTTGAACAAGGAAAGGACAGGGTGAGAATTTCAGAAAGTGAGAGGAAGACTCGAGGTGGTAGAAATTTACAGAGAAGACGAGAGAGAGAAAATGCTCCGGGTGTGGTTCGGTCGTGTTGAGAGACAGCGGGAAAATGACGTGGGTCATAGGGTGGCGAGTGATGCAAGTGAAAGGAAATAGATGGGGAGGAAGATGTGGGGCGTCGTGGTGCGATTGGACCGTGGTGACACGGGGGGCGGAAGAGCGATGGCGCAGGACAGGGCAGCGTGGAGAAGGTTGACATGGGCAGTGGCACACTGTCACGCGAGTGGGACAAACGCGTGGAAGGCGAAGTGGAAGGGATACAAGTATAACCCGTAAAAACAAAGTTTTTCACTATAAATCCTTTATATGCGTGGCGGCGAGAGTCCTCTCGTCCTCTGGCTTGAGATGGCTGCCACCTATGGGTCAGATGATTGCATTGCACCATTAAGAAATTGGTAATTAAATATAATATTTTTGTCCTAAAAAGTGTCAAATTTTGGAGAAAAAAATTTCACGAAAATAAATGGTCACGCACAACGAGTCTGTGTGGAAAAAAATGTCAGCTCGATTGGATCACGGGAAGTGGGTTAAAAAACGACCGAAAGATTTGCACGGTCGTAAGCAAGCAAGCGAACTTAATATAAAGGATTTCATAAAAATAAAAAACGGCGTAAAATCGAAGAAGAATACCGTAAAAGCCGATAATAAATGCACCGATAATGACAACTGCACCCATGATGAAAGCCATTCGTAAAAAATTCCACCCGCGGTACAGATAACACCTAGTCAGACTGCAGGACGAGCCAACGGTTAAGAATTACTCTCAGACTGGAGGGTAAGTGAATGTATAACGAGAGATTGTCGGGCTGGATTTAAAAGTGTCGCTCATAACAGGGTCAACAGTCCCTGATGTGACTGTGATAAGCCACTTGGTTGAGCTATCATTTGTGGAAAATATCTACGTAGCCCAGTTGTGGGCCTTCCCTTGTACAACAAAAATTGCTCACTTTTATTATATGTGTTAACCACTTCGCCTGGTATACAGGAGGTCGTTTATTCTTTCATAGCTTTAACCTCGCTGCCACTGCAGCCAGCTTTGTAAACAACCAATCCCCACGCGCCTCACCCGGTGACGTCATTGGCTGTTTTTGTTTCCATTTCAAGGTGAAGATTCAACGGCGCGTGTTTATCAGTCACTCCGCGTGCTTGCGTGCGTGCGCACCCAGGTGCGTTTGCATACTTACATTTATTTTATTTTATGTGTACGGTAGTGGTGGTGGTTAGACCAGAGGGGTGAGCGCTTCAATGCTACAACCCCATGCGCGCGACGGTTGAAACGATGGTGCAAGTTGCTTAACTCCCCATCGCCTCTGCCCGCTGAGCGGTATCAATGAATGCACCGCAGTGAGTCGACGATGCGGTTGCTCAGGTGTGGTGATCCAACGTGGGCGGTACTCTCACCTCTTAGGGCGCCACTGTGGCTAGGAGATGTTAACTACCTCGCCTGGTTTACAGGAGGTCGTGGGTTCGATCCCGACCCTAACGCCTGCTGCTGTATATTTGGAGTCTGCGTGTCTCTCTCAACATATCCTAGCCACCGTGATGATGATAACTGCCTCGCCTGGTTTATAGGAGGCCGTGGGTTCGATCCTGACCCTGAAGCCTGCTGCTGTATATTTGGAGTCTGCGTGTCTCTCTCATCATCATCATGGTGGCTAGGAGATGTTAATTACCTCGCCGCCTGGTTTACAGGAGGTCGTGGGTTCGATCCCGACCCTGACGCCTGCTGCTGCTGTATATTTGGAGTTTGCGTGTCTCTCTCTCATCATCATCATCACGGTGGCTAAGAGATGTTGACTACCTCGCCTGGTTTACAGGAGGTCGTGGGTTCGATCCCGACCCTAACGCCTGCTGCTGTATATTTGGAGTTTGCGTGTCTCTCTCTCATCATCATCATCACGGTGGCTAAGAGATGTCAACTACCTCGCCTGGTTTACAGGAGGTTGTGGGTTCGATCCTGACCCTGACGCCTGCTGCTGTATATTTGGAGTCTGCGTGTCTCTCTCTCTCTCATCATCATCATCACGGTGGCTAGGAGATGTTAACTGCCTCGCCTGGTGTACAGGAGGTCGTGGGTTCGATCCTGACCCTGACGCCTGCTGTATATTTGGAGTTTGCGTCTCTCTCTTTCTCATCATCATTATGGTGGCTAAGATATGTCAACTACCTCGCGTGGTATACATGAGGTCGAGGGTTCGATCCCGACCCTGACGCCTGCTGCTGTATATTTGAAGTTTGCGTCTCTCTCTCCACCATGGTCGCGTGGATTTTTCTCCGGTGTTTCCCTCCACATTTTAGATTATTCGGATTATTTGGCTGCTATAAATTTCCGCATGATAACCCGCTTCGTCGAGCTATCATTTGTGACCAGGTTGATTCTAAAAATTAAGCTAATAGCTCAGGTTTACATGGTTAAAAACGAAAAGTTTCATTTGTATTTTTTTTGGTAATTTGGTTTCCTTTCCTGATCACGGATGCTTGTGTTGCGCCCGAAACGTTGTGATTTATTTTATTTTCTACCTACGTGACTTTACCGAAACAACCAAAGAATATGGATTCCTGCAGTCACGAAAGCTTCAAATCAAGATTCTTTCGGTAAAGTCACGTAGATAGAAAAAAATAAAGTTGATCAAAAATAAGTAATAATATTTTTTATTTTATTTTTATTTTATTAACTTCACCGAAAAAAATAATTAATCAAATCAAATAAAAAATATACTTATTCTTTATTTTTAAAAATATTAGTTAATATTTATTTTATTTGTATTTCATCAACTTTATTATTATTTTTTCTATCTATTAGATTATATTATTTTGTTTTATTTTTCTACCTACGTGACTTTACCGAAAGAACCAAAGAGTCTGGATTCCTGCAGTCACGAAAGCATCAAATCAAGATTCCTTTCCTCTACTTTCCACTCATTTCGTCTTTTTGTTGCATTGTTTGTTGTCGTAACGTTCTGACCCCCCCGTGCCCCTCCTGGACATTTGTGACAAAGAGCTTTATAGCTCGTCGGATTCCTCCTGCAGTATAAATTAATATTCTCATCTATGAATCGGGGCATTGCGTCGTTATGTTGCGGACGGCCACAGTCGCACCGCTGCAGCAGCGGCACGATGAAGACATTTCAGGGCTGCACCTTTGAACCTTTTGCACGTGTGAAAATATCTTGCAAAGTCTAAGCGTAAATATTTTTTTTTTCACCCGTCGAAAAAGATCGCCGGTACGTCCGAGAACGACGCGCCGCGCCGCTTGCCCGGGAGCTCGGAGTTGTGATTCGTTGTACGGAAATGGGGGGTGGGGGGGGATATGGGACACACACACGGTGCTCATGGAAGAGACGCCCGGCGAATGCAGCCTTGGCGGGGAAGCTTGCTCTATTGTCCGCTTTGTGAAGTGACAGACGAGCCAAGATGAAGGCACGTGCGCTCGCAATTGAATGGGGAATGAAGGAGAGGGAGGGACAGCAACAACAAAAACCGAGGTCACATCCGAGTGGACATTCGGCAGCTCCTGAAGGCTTCGGGAAAAGAGACTGGCCTCTGATTGTGTCTAGACAATAGACTGACAAACCAGTCTGATGGTCTCTCTAGACAATAGACTGGCAGATCAGTCTCTGATGGGGTCTCTAGACAATAGACTGACAGCCCGGCCTCTGTCGGAGTCTCTAGAGTCTATCAGTCTAGAGTCTAGAGACTCCGACAGAGGCCGGGCTGTCAGTCTATTGTCTAGAGTCTAGACAATGGACTGGCAGACGAGTCTCTAATGGTATCTCTAAGACAATAGACTGACAGACCGATCTCTGATGGGGTCTTTAGACAATAGACTGACAGACCGGTCTCTGATGGAGTCTCTAGACAATAGACTGACAGACCGGTATCTGATGGAGTCTCTAGACAATAGACTGACAGACGAGTCTCTAATGGTATCTCTAGACAATAGATTGACAGAGCGGTCTCTGATGGTGTCTCTAGACAATAGACTGACAGACCGGTATCTGATGGTCTCTCTAGACAATAGACTGGCAGACCAGTCTGATGGGGTCCCAAAACAATAGACTGACAGACCTGTCTCTGATGGGGTCTCTAGACAATAGACTGACAGACCAGTCTTTGATGGGGTCTCTAGACAATAGACTGGCAGACCAGTCTCTGATTGTGTCTAGACAATAGACTGACAGACTGGTCTCTGATGGTGTCTCTAGACAATACACTGGCAGATTGGTCTCTAATGGTATCTCTAGACAATAGACTGGCAGAGTCTGTAGACAATAGACTAGCAGATTGGTCTCTAATGGTATCTCTAGACAATAGACTGGCAGACCAGTCTCTGATGGGGTCTCTAGACAATAGACTAGCAGATTGGTCTCTAATGGTATCTTTAGACAATAGACTGACAGACCGGTCTCTCCTCGGCAACGTGACCTTAACGGAGCACACGCACCACTGGGTCGTCCGCTGCCTTGATTTCCTCGGCTCCACAAAGTGGCCCAGCGCTTTGTTCGAGCCGCCCGTTTACCATCCCCGTCGCCATGGCAGCCGGGGGAAAAGCCGCGTGCCGCGGAGGCGCTTGCGCTGAATCCTGAAAAGGCCAAAGTGAAAACGCAAAGTTTTTCACGAAAGCCACCGACGATCCGCTCTGCTCTTTCTCAGATTCGCTACCTTTCTCTGCCGGCCGTCGCTGAACAGCCGACGCAGCCGTGAAGGTCTGCAGCCCCTCCTGCAGTCCGTCGCTCGCTCCACTGCGGGCATCAGGAACCCTCCGCTAGAAGCCGATGTCCAAGGGAGGACCCCCCTGCCCCCCCCCCCCTCCCCATTGAGAGGTTATCCCGCGAAATTCGTTTTTTTTTTTGCACGGAAGTTGTCTCAATCGGGCAGGTGAATTTGTCCAAACTTTAAAGTCGCAAAATAACATTTTCGTTGCGGCGGCCATCTTTGATCCAAACGCATGCTACTCTTAAAAAATAAGACAAGGAGGACCCCCCTCCCTTCCCCTCCCTTTTCATGTTCTTCTCCTACAGGGGTGTCAGAGCTTAGCAAGACCACCAGGGGCTTGTAGAGTTTATTGAAACGATTGATTGAAACGTGCGTGTTTAGACGGGTCTCCATTGCGCTCTAGTCCGCGACGTTGTGGGTCGTGCCGTTGTCCAACCCCCTTTCACATCCTCTGCGGTGTCTGCCTCAAGCGTTTTGTTCGTACAAAAAATACCCACGGTCTAACCCCACGGGCAGCTGAAACCTGGATTCTAACCGAGGATCTCGGTGGACGGAGCCGGGTCGGTGTCTCTGACCCCTGACCCACACGGCCGCCCCCCCCCCCCCGCCCCCAGTAATGCACAGTGTTTTAACCTGGCCCTCGTGCGTTCCCTGTGTACGTACGCGTTGACATCGGCCTGACTCGGCGCCAGCCCGCCAGCCCGCCAGCCCACCAGCCCGCGCCAAGTGCACGCAACGCTCTCCCTCCAACTCCCCCCCCCCCCTCCTTCGCGCGAGCATGGCGCTTGTTAACCTTACGACCCTCCCTTAAAACTCCTCATTCTTCGGATGCTTGGGGGGGAGCGGGGGGTCACGCCGGGGTCATTGCTTGACAAGGATTGGCCTTACATCGACGGAAAAGGTGTCTACCACCATTGTGGTAACTGAACATCGCCCCCCCCCCCACACATCCCACCACCCTGCAACATTTTCGACAACAATCACGTTAAATTTCGATTTAAAGCTTTCGTGACTGCAGGGATTCATCTTCTTGGTTCTTTCGGTAAAGTCACGTAGAAGGAAAATAATAAAATAATAAGAATAAAACATAATAAAATAATTCTCACGACGTTTCGGCCACAACGCAAGCAGCCGTCTTCAGGTGGAGAATAGGTCTGTCGAGAAGGCAGAGTCTCCGACAGACCTGTTCTCCACCTGAAGATGGCTGCTTGCGTTGTGGCCGAAACGTCGTGAGAATTATTTTATTATGTTTTATTATTGTTATTTTATTATTTTTCTTCTACGTGACTTTACCGAAAGAACCAAGAAGGAAGAACAATTACGTTCTTTTTCTTTTTTTAAATCCGCTTTTCCCCCTCTTCGACCAAGCGGCGTAACATGCTGACTCGCTCGCACGACGGAACGTAACGCCGCGTGGCAGCAGCAGCGGCGGCGGCGCGCGGACGCTGGTCGGCCCTGTACCGAGTCGGGAGCCAGTGGTCTCGTGCAATTAGCGTACGGCATTTCCACCCCTTTATTCCCGAAACTCGCCTTCCGCGATTTTGGCGATCCGCGGATCGCGTCCGGAACGCTTGCACGACTGCTGCATCGAGAGAGAGAGAGAGGGGTAGGTGATGAGAGATGAAGTGGTGAGAGAGAGAGAGCTATTTAAGTATTTATTTAAGGTAATTCATACAAAAAAGATGTGTTCGGAGGTCAATATCATTATCCGCGAAATTTGCTATTCACAAGTGTTTAACTCGCGAATAACGAGGAAATGCTGTAATGTTAGTGCACACGTGGTTTTGCCGGTAGGACAGACAACCTGGCACTTTTGACGACAGAGTTAGAAAATACGCTTGTACGCGGCCTCCATAATCTAAGCAATTCCACGGTAGTTTGATTTTTAACTACCTCGCCTGGTATGCAGAAGGTCGTGGGTTCAACCCCGATCCAGGCGCCCGTATATTTGGAGTTTGCATTTTCTTCAGATCCTCCGGTTTTTCCCTCCACGTTTAGAGTCGACGTGCGTTGAGAGTATTTGGCTGCTAAAAATGTCCACTTGATGATGAGCTCAACTTCGTTGAGGCTATCATTTGTGGCCAGGCCGCTTCTGACAAAAGAGTTACATAGCTCAGTGGGCCTTACCCGGGAAATTTTTATTTTATTTTTAAAATTCAAAGACAGCTGCTGGGCCAGCGGAGCAAGTGTAGGGAAAATAAGTAATATAAAACAAGAATTAAACACGCTTTAATGAAATGTACTAGTAATGGAAGAACTACACGACTCCAGGAAGTGGCCCCGAAGCTTGCCATAACGTAAGGGACCGTGGGCAATTACAGCCAGCGTCAGTTGAGCGTGGACAATTAGACTCAAGCCGAAACATAACATGTAAATAATAATGTTTAGAAATATTTTATTTAAAATTTTAATGATAGAATATAGTGTTGTCATCAGTATGACATAAGTATACCAAGTTTGCAGTCGATACCACATTGGGAAGTGGGTTAAAATTGAGTTACAAGATTTGAGGATACAACAGAGTGAGTTCATAGAAAGCGTGTAACAAAAAAAAACTCCACAAAGAGCATCGCAGAACTCGGAGAGACAAACCAGAGTCATGGAGGAACTTTGGAGAATGTGTCTTGCCCTGATGGCTGCTGACCGTCAGCTTCCTTACCGGCCAACTAAATCCGTCGATGAATCAGAATCGGGATTAAAAAAAAAAAAATTGACTCGAGGAGGAATCCGATGAGCTGTGAAGCTCTTTCTTCACAGGTCGGTTTGCGGTGGTCGGCAAAGTCACAACAAGAAACACAATAGCAGTGCAAAGTATATGAAAACAAATCACAAAATATTGAAATAAACTAAATTTTTTTGGGAGGGGGGGGGGTGGGGGCCGAGGGGGAGTGGGAAACCGTGGATATCGATGATGATGCTATTGACGGGCATCAAATTAAGTCGCGCGCCTTCGGAAAGTGACCGTCTTTTCTCGGGAATCGTGAATTTCCCGTTGCCCTCGCGAGAGAGTCTCGCTGCTCGCGTGCACACGCCGCAACCGCCACCGCCACCACCGCCCCACCGCCACCGCCACCACCATCGCCACCACCGCCACCACCATCGCCACCACCGCCACTGCCGCCACCACCATCGCCACCACCGCCACCACCGCCACCACCATCGCCGCCACTGCCACCACCACCGCCGCCACCGCCACTGCCACCGCCACTGCCACCGACGCCACGACCACCGCCGCCACCACCGCCGCCACCACCGCTGCCGCCACCGCCACCACCGCCGCCGCCACCACCACCGCCGCCGCCGCCGCCGCCGCCGCCACCCCCACCACCGCCACCACCGCCGTTATTTATTCACGAAGAGCCTCGCCGCCGCGCTTTTAATGTCAGTGCCGATAACGTTTAATCTGCCGCGGACGCCTTCGCGATGCTGCTGTCGCTCGCACGCCGGGGGGCGGGGGGGGGGGGGCAGGGGGGGGGCGGTGGGGGGGCGGTGGGGACTGTGCCCACTTTTGGCACTGCCTTCCCCGGTCGTGGCCATTGAGGTCGCCCGCCGCCGCGTCTAGAATCGCGCATTTCGGTGGCCTGGGTTGCCTTTTTATTTTGACTTAAAACTTTCGTGATTGCAGGAATTCATCATATTCTATGGTTCTTTCGGTAAAGTCACGTATGATGGAAAAATAATGATTAAAAAAAAAAAATTAAGCGAATAAGAATATCACGACGTTTCAATCGCAACACAAGCGGTCATCATCAGTCGTGATATTTATAAAATTTATTTTTTATTATTCTTTTTTTTCCATCTACGTGACTTCACCGAAAGAACCATAGCATTTTCTTTTGTATTTTTGCGGTTGTAAATTTCGATGTCCCTCTGTGCGTTCCCTCGCTGTGTGGTTTACGCCATTTTCACCTGAGGACGAGCGCTTGTGTTGCGTTCGAAACGTCGTGATCTATTTTAATTTAATTTTTTATTTTATTTCTACATACGTGACTTTACCGAAAGAACCAATGAACATTTACTTGTACTCGAGGAATCCAATGAGCAGAAGAAGAGTGCTTTATGGGAGGAGGCTTGAGCTGATTTATTTACCTTGATTTCCAGGGGTTGGGGGAGCGGTGGTGGGGGGCGGTGGTTAGCACGCACTGCACCTTGGACCTGGTAGACCTGAGTTTGATACCCGTCCATGGCTAATATCAATGTGCGAGAAGGAAGCTGAACCGGTCCTGGCCCCCATTCCCTTCACCGTCTCACGCCGACTGGCGGTGTTTAAGACGAAACGTCGTCTCTAGTTTTTGCGCACATCTCCGCGTGTGCGTTTTGCATGTGTCTGTTGATTTTTTGGGTCCGTGATTTTTGTGCACCTTTGGATATTTGTGACACGGAATCGGTGGCGCGAAGACCGGTGGATGGGTGGGTGGATTGGGGTGCCATTGCGCTATGACATCCAGTGACCTCGTTTCGATTGTAGACCATGGCTATCGTCTCCGATCCTAAGCTCCCGCGAAGGAAACGAGTTCACATCCTGGCCGCGTGTCCGACTCGGCCGTGTCAATCTTCTGCGGTCGATGATTACTCAACGGTAAATGTACTCTTGTTTAGCTGGCTACCCCAGGAATATTGCATTTAAATAACTATTTTACTGGTAGGAACCTCCTGGTTACACCAGCCCACGGGGGATTATTGTGTCCGTCGTGCAGGGAGGGGCTGGGTGGGGAGGGAGGGGCTGGGTGGGGAGGGGATGGTGGGGAGGGGCTGGGTGGGGAGGGTCGGGCTGGGTGGGGAGGAGAAGGTGGGGAGGGGCTGGGTGGGGAAGGGCTGGGTGGGGAGGGTGGGGAGGGGCTGGGTGGGGAAGGTGGGGCTGGGTGAGGGGTGGGAGAGGTGGGGCTGGGTAGGGAGGGGCTGGTCACCCCGTGGTGCTCTTATAAAACTCAACGTTTAGCCTACTCACGCCGGCTTGTGACCGTCCTCACAGTCGGGCATATTTGCGGAATACACCATGCCGCCGTTGACCCTGGCCATTGACCGAGCAACCCAACGTTCCTACCAGCTCCCTCAGCAGGAATGTGTTATTTCTTCCTTTATTTTTGTTCGTTAAAGTTTGTCGTCATACATTTTCAACCGGTTCTCGATTCCTGTAACGTGTGAAACTCGGACCAAGACTCACCGGTTGTATCGTGCCCTGTGCGACCGTGATGATCCTGACCAAGATCTTCCCCGTGCAGCAGACATCTGTTACCGTCGCTGGACGCACATGAAATATGAAGCCTCACGGCCGATTTGATCGCTTCCTGCTGAAATAAATAAGATCTATCAAATTTCCATCACTGAGTTCATTAACCGGCAACTGAGAACCAGCGAGTGCTCGTTTGAATGGGGGGCAGTGCTTTGAGTTATTTTTTCTTTCAAATGCATCGGCGAAAAAAGTCCATCTGGTAATCTACAGAAAACAAAATTTTTGAGTCGGTGCAGGGGCAGGGTTGCTCCTTAATATCCAAGGCTCCAGGCTGCAGCCTTTAAAGCCCCCCGCGTTAATCCGACCGCGGGCGCAGTTAGGGGAGTGGGGTTCATTGTGGCCGTTATCAGCGGCGGAGCTAATGCTGCGTGACGCGCAAAGCAGGGCGGCGGAAAGCGCGCGTGCGCGCGTCGTGAGTGTCTGGTGTGTGTGTGTCCACTTTTCAGATGAGCGGCAAACTCGACTTGATCCACCTACTTGCCTTGCCACGTTCTCGCATCGATGAACGGCGCTCGCCGGATTAATTGCGCCCGCCGGCGCTGGGGTGAAGTTGCGCGTCTCGCGACCGACGGACCGTCGACGGCTCAGCGCGCGTTATCACCGGACGCGAAGCCGCTGGTCGCCATCGAAACCGGGCGGCACACGTCCGGTTCGAGGACGGCGCGGGGTCTTCGTCCCGGTCAACACGGGGGGTGCCTGGGATATACGGGGGAGCCTGCTTTCTGTTACCCAGAGTGCAGCGGGAGGGAGGCAGGCAGGGAGGGAGGGAGGCAGGGAGGGAGGCAGGCAGGGAGGGAGGGAGGGAGGCAGGGATGGAGGCAGGGAGGGAGGGAGGGAGGCAGGCAGGGAGGGAGGGAGGCAGGGAGGGAGGCAGGGAGGGAGGGAGGGAGGCAGGCAGGGAGGGAGGGAGGCAGGGATGGAGGCAGGGAGGGAGGGAGGGAGGGATGGAGGCAGGGAGGGAGGCAGGCAGGGAGGGAGGGAGGCAGGGATGGAGGCAGGGAGGCAGGGAGGGAGGTCAGGATGGAGTCGAGGGGGAGGGAGAGAGGGAGGGAGGCGGTAGGGGAGGCGGTGGGTGTTCTGATGAGTGGAAGGGAGCGCGCTTATCGTGAGCTATTTGTGACGCCGTCGGCAGAATAGGCCGAGTTGCGGCAAGGGTGGCGCTGAGGCTTGCGGCGGACACTTTTCGTCCGCGTGCCCTGCGGGAAGAGAAAAATCAAGTTTGGCAAAGTCTGCGACGAGCCGGGTCAAGGGGCGCCGCCGAATTGCGGGGCGTGCGTGCGTGCGCGCTTTGCGATGTTCGCGGTAAACGTATCGTCGGCGATGCTGTGGATGAACGGAAAGAACTTTCCGCCCCAGACCGGGTCGCGGTGTGTCGGAACCGGCCACTTTAAGACCTCCTCTTGCAGGTATAATACAACGTGTTTAATTCTCAGTAAAAAAATATTTTAAAAAATAATTTTAGTTTACGATTGCACGCGAGATTTTCGCGGTTTGCGCCGCGCCAGCCCTCCGACCCGTTTTTTTGTTCCGGCACGATGTCCGACGTTTCGCTGCACTTGCCATGGGGCGGGTGTGGGGGGGTGGATAGCTTCTTCTGGGCTTGGAAGTGACCACGTCACGCCGGACGGACATCGCGCGTTGTACAATCGGACTAGACAGCGGAGAGCCGTAGGTTTGTTTTGTGCGAGTCTCGAAGTGTGTCCCCATTTGGGTAGCGTTTGAATGTATACGTGTGTGTTTGTACGTTGAACTTCTTTCGCACCATACGTAGCTGACCGCGCCAATCGGAGGTGCGAGGGGAGCGGAAGGACAACATATTAATCGCAACATCACACGGTTTTAAGTAAATCAATTTAACACGTGGATGCTTTCGCGACCAATATTATTCATAATATAGGCTTTTGGGTCAGATCGCGTTATTTATAAATGTGTCGTAACCCTCCACCACCCGACACGGCCAAACAGTTTAAAATGTGTCACGTTTTTCAAAGGACAAAATAAATTCACTTCTTTAGCCCACCGGTGTGCTGAAGAGAGAATCAACAGCATTTTAAAATTTGAGTAGCGCGACGTTTCGCTGATAATTACAATCAGCTTCATCGGGCAAGAATGGCGAAGCTCTCCTGTTGCTTCCGGTCTTAAATAGAGCAGCAGCAGGGTGACGTCATCATTTAATTAAATTCAATCTGGTGCAGTGATTCGAGGTAAGTGCGGCCTGGAAGCGCATTATTAAATAAATACAATTACATATGAAGGAAACAAATACCAATGAATAACAATTGAAGGATTACCAATCTATATAATTACAATACCCTGCCCCTCCTTGCCTCGAATCACTGCACCAGATTTAATTGAATTAAATGATGACGTCACCCTGCTGCTGCTGCTGCTCTATTTAAGACCTGATGCCAGATTTGGAATCGGCACCTCAAAATTACCTTAAAACCGTTGGAAGATCCTTATGCCAGAAAAAGTGTGTTGACCACTGTATAATTAGATTTCGATGTAAAGCTTTCGTGACTGCAGGAATTCATCTTCTTGGTTCTTTCGGTAAAGTCACGTAGAAGGGAAGTAATAAAATAATAAAAATAAAACATAATAAAATTATTCTCACGACGTTTCGGCCACAACGCAAGCAGCCGTCCTCAGGTGAAATTAGATCAAGTGGTTAGAGCCGCGTGGGTTGGATGTTGTGGGGGGCGGTGGGGGGGGGAGTCACGTGACAAAGATAAAGTGTTCGCCGTGAAAAACCAAACCCGCTCGAGCATACGGTGAGTGTGCATCGGTGTCTGCTCACGTGCCCCTTCACGGACACGACCCCCGCTGGGGGTGGACATTCCACATTGCCGTGGAATTTCCGCATTTCAAGATCAAGTTCATTTATTAGGTATGGCCCTGTGAGCCATTCGGCTCTTGAATCGGGTGCAACCGCAACAAACAAAAAAACATGAACACAAAACATCTTAAAGTAACTATGTGACTGAGTGCAAACAGAACATCCAAGAAAAGACAGCAAAATATTGCAGAAAAAAACACCGTACACCAACGCTGTGTGCAAAAATCCCAGTGGGATGCAAGTCAAACAACAGCAACAACATTTGCTTGCGGCACCACCGCCGCGGCGGCAGCCGGAAGATCCCACGTCCTACGCGGTGGCGGCGGCGGCTTGCCACGGCGCCGGCCTTGGTGGGCGCTGCTCGCTAACGGCGCTTTGCCCCCCCACCCCCCCAAACCAGTCTGTTGGCGGCGGTGGATGTGACGCCTCTGGTCCGTGCGTGTGCAGGGAAGCGCGGCGAGTGGTCCTGCACAAGGCCTCCTCGGGCCTCGGCTTCAACATCGTCGGGGGCGAGGACGGGGAGGGTATCTTTGTCTCCTTCATCCTCGCCGGCGGCCCGGCGGACCTCAGCGGGGAGCTGCGGCGAGGCGATCAGATCCTCTCGGTAAGTCTTGCCGCCCCGCCCCGCACCGCCCCAGAGGTCGCAACCGGGTACCCGATACCCGTACCCTACCCGATACCCGGCTACCTGTACCCGGCCGGGTAGCCGTTTGCGACCCTGGTTGCGGCCGGGTACGGATACGGGTAGGCCGTGAGTCACTGGTGAGTAACCGTTTGTCACTCATTTCGGGTAGGGTACGGGTACGGGTAGGGAATGGCTACCCGTACCCGGCTGGGTACGGGTACCCGTTTGCGACCCTGGTGCGGCCGGGCACGGGTAAGGAATCAAAACCCGTTTGCGACCTCTGCCCCAACCCAACCAACCCCATCTCGCACATCGTTGCGGGCAAAACCCGAGATTGTTTCTGGCCAACGCCAGCGGTTCAGGAGCCCCCGGCGTGTAATAATAACACTGGTCAACACACTTTTTCTGGCATAAGGTATTCCCAACGGTTTTAAGGTAATTTTGGGGTGCCGATTCCAAATCTGGCTTTTGTTTTTGTCTATCACATCAAGTTTTAGAGATATCAAATATTGCGTTTTCAATAAGAAAAAAATTAAATAAGTGTGGATATCTACATAAAATTATATTATAAACACACTATCCTAAAAATACAGCACCATATTTTAACACTAAAGCAGTCATTGACTCGCAACAACTTGCAATCATAAGTAACATAGTTAATTTCGGGTAAGATCAATGAAAATGGGGTATGCCGATAGCATAAAAATGAGATGTGATAGAGCAAATCTGAGATCAGATTTGGAATCGGCACCCTGAAATTAGTCTAAAACAGCTGCAAAAGTCCAGGCCAGAAAAAATGTTTTTTTGTTGTTGTTGACCAGTGTAAGATGGCGGCCGGGATAGCACTTCTGTTGAGCGATAGGGAGTGGGCCCGGTGGCACCTCTGATCCACCTAGGCCACAACTCGGACGCGTTTTGGCCGGACGCGCGAATAAATGCCATGAACGTTGGTAATGCTCTCCGAGTATATGGCGAAGAGTGCCGTGATGCGTTGGATTTGCCCCTCGGTCGGTCTCTGTCTGTCTCGGCGTGGGCACTGGGCAGGGAGCGATGGCGCAGCAGTTAGCGAACCAGGCGACCCGAGTTCGATTCCCGCTCACGGCCAACACCACCAGTGACGGTTATCTGAACCGATCATGGGAGTCTCGTTGAGTACCTGGTCTGGTCTGTTAACATCGCCACTAGGGAGACAAAGGTGTGCTGTGTTGGCCTTCATAGGTGATGTGCTCAAACAACGCTGTCCCCAACAGTCGATGAAACGCTATATGGGGGATTTTTGTGGCCACCACCACGCCTGGCCACCTTTGTATCTTTCGTGGAAACGCGTGCATACAGGGCTGAAATAGATCCACGTACAGTATGTTTGCCCGGTTCTAAGCCTTTCCATGCAGCATATATGTTTGTCCGCTGGCCAGCGTATCATTCATGTATGTGTCCAATGCATGCAATCACTCATTCATGACTGTCCGTATTTCCGAAGTCAATAATTGAGTTTCTTGAATTTTAAACATCTTTTTGTTGTGCCCGAGGCTGTCAGCTCTCATTAGATTCACCGGCAGCACATCTGCCAACTGACCCAAATTCATCCTGAACACGTCCCCGATCCCATCTGATCTCAGAAGCCAAGCAGGGATTTTGAGCCTGGCTAGTAATTGGAACTGAGACCACCAGGGGTCGTGGGTTCGATCCCGACCCTGACGCCTGCTGTATATTTGGAGTTTGCGTGTCTCACTCTCATCATCATCACGGTGGCTAGGAGATGGTAACTGCCTTGCCGAGTATGCAGGAGGTCGTGGGTTCGATCCCCACCCTGACGATGCCTGCTGTATATTTGGAGTTTGCGTGTTTCTGTCATCATAATCACGGTGGCTAGGAGATGTCAACTACCTCGCCTGGTATGCAGGAGGTCGTGGGTTCGATCCCCACCCTGACGATACCTGTTGTATATTTGGAGTTTGAGTGTCTCTCCTCTTTTCCTGTCAGTCGCGTGGATTTTCCTCCGGGTCCTCCGGTTCTTCCCCCACCACATTTAGAGTAAACGTCACGCGTTTAGTGCATTTGGCTGCTATGAATGTCCACGTGATGATAAGCACGTTTCGTTGAACTATCGATTGTGTGCCAGGTCGCTTCTCAAAAAGGAGCTCTGCATAGCTCAGTGGTGCCTTCCTTACCTGGTGAAAATTGAAAACAGTTTTGGTTTAATTGCGGCCGCTAACAGGTGAGAAGAAACACGTCTGCGAGTGATGTGTCTCTACCGTTTCTATTCTCTGCGGGAAAACGGGGGTCCGATTCACGGTGGCACTGTGTCCAGGAACTCGTTGGGACATCGCGAAAGCGGTGGGGTGGGGGGCAGGGGTGGGGGGGGCACCGCCTGTATTTGACTCGGATCTCCTTTTTGCAATAATGCGCTCGTGCTGAGTGGCCTCTTACCGGGGGGCTTGAGTGAATCCTGATTGATGGATCGAGAGGCACGGGGGAGGGCGGTAATTTTTTGTTATCCATTCACGTTGAAACGCTCCGATAAAATCGTGCGCGCATAAGCGCGTTCTTGCGTGTTGTTGCGTGTTGTTGCGTGTTGTCGCGTGTTCTTGCGTGTTGTGAAGTGTTGTCGCGTCATCGCGACGTAAGAGACCGATTTGGGATGAGGGGGACTAGGCGGATCGTTGCGTCGTGCGTCGTTGCACGGCGAGAGATGGCGACCGACGCGCTCGCCTTCATCCAGCAGTGGATCGATCGCGGTTTTCACGACGAGGACGATTGCAGGCGTTGCGGGCTTTGCCGCGCGGCGATAATTCCCCTTTTTAAATCCTTTATATTAAGTTCACTTGCTTGCTTGCTTAGGACCGTGCAAATCTTTCGGTCGTTTTTTAACCCCCACTTCCCGTGATCCAATCGAGCTGACATTTTCCACACAGACTCGTTGTGCGTGACAATTAATGTTCGTGAAATTTTTTTCAAAAGTTTTACACTTTTTGGGACAAAAATATTATATCTAATTACCAATTTCTTAATGCTGCCATGCAATCATCTGACCCATAGGTGGCAGCCATTTCAAGCCAGAGGACGAGAGGACTCTAGCCGCCACGCATATAAAGGATTTATAGTGAAAAACTTTGTTTTTACGGGTTATACTTATTAGGGATTGATTTCCGTCGCTCTTAATTACATCGGCGTGGGGAATTTTGGTGGAATCGTTGGCACGCGTAGTGTTGTTGTGTTGTCGGCACCAAATTTTTTTTTTTAAATCCACGGACCCACAGTTGGCGATTGTTGAAATGAAATCAGGATTGTAGCAGTGGGGATGGGGGGGGTCCTGCATTGGACAGGTTACGGGGCTTTGACGTAAGAAGGGAATGGCACGTGTCGGCAGAACCTCCGAGTTGTTTCCGTGTACAAATTGACGATGTCACGGCAGCAACGGAGCAAAGAGCGAATGGGGGGAGGGGGGGGGGGGTTCTTTTGAATTTCGTTTTTTTGTGTTAGATCGCGTCAATACAAATGTGTCCTTAAACCCGCAGCCACCCGACACAGCCAATTAGTAAGGTTTGTCACGTTACTTGCACAGCGCACCGGCGTGTTGGAGAGCAAAGCCACAACATTTACAATCCGAGTACTAGATATTGTGGATTTGCGCACGAACGGATTCTGGGACGGTTTACGGGCGCCGTTTGTCTTCAGAAGTATTTCATTAGCAGTAAGGAAGACGGTACTTGGTCGGAATGAGAGGCAGAGACCGTGCGGTTTGCATGCCTTCGATCATTTTTATTTTATTTTTATCATTATATATTTCCCTCCGACCCTGCTGGTGGGCATTCCCAAGTTTTGTACAATGCTCAGAGCACCGTGGCCGGGTTTTGATTGGGGGGACGCGGGTTCACCGATTATCAACACAACTTCACGCGAACGTTTGTTTTTGCTTGCTCCGATCGGGTGAACCTTCTGAGAATCTCGATTTAAAGCTTTCGTGACTGCAGGGATTCATCTTCTTGGTTCTTTCGGTAAAGCCATGTAGAATGGAAATAATAAAATAATAAAAATAAAACATAACAAAATAATTCTCACGACGTTTCGGCCACAACGCAAGCAGCCGTCCTCAGGTGGAGAACAGGTCTGTCGGGAAGACAGCGTCTGAACAGGTCTGTCTTCTCGACAGACCTGTCCTTCACCTGAGGACGGCTGCTTGCGTTGTGGCCCGAACGTCATGAAAATTGTATTTAATTATGTTTTATTATTTTATTATTTCCCTTCTACGTGACTTTACCGAAAGAACCAAGAAGATGAATCCCTGCAGTCACGAAAGCTTTAAATCGAAAGAGACCAATGGAATTAACAAAAGCTGAAGTGAATTTGCTTGCGCGCCGATCTGCTCAATTCCCGTCAACAGCCTTGAGCCAGCGGTGGAAATTCCACATTGCTATCGTGGGGATTCATATCCTTCACACACAGGCTGCTGCGGTCAGCGAGCGCCTATTAAGGCTGGCACGGTGCATGAGAGGCTGCAGGGCAGCACCACTAGGGGCCACCTTTGTCTCCCCAGAGAGTGCCAACGTTGAAACATCACGCCACGGATTTGCTTCAGAGACTTGAGTCGACCTATGGGAGGTCCGCCCCCCATCAGTACTGCTTTTTTTGTCTTCTTGGTTCTTTCGGTAAAGTCACATAGAAGGGAAGTAATAAAATAATAAAAATAAAACATAATAAAACAATTCTCACGACGTTTCGGCCACAACGCAAGCAGCCGTCCTCAGGTGAAAACCAGGTCTGTCGAGGCAACAGCGTCTGAATGAAACAGCACACGTGCTTGGAGCATATATATAAGCTGGGTTGGAAGTTTAGTTTTATTGTCCTTTCCCCCGCACCTCCGATTAGCACAAGAAGTTCAACATACACACGTACATCAGATTCAGCTACCGGTGTTTGCCAGCGGTGTTGCGCCTCGTGACCAGGAATTGAACCTGGAGCCGGGATGTTGTAGGGAAAAGTGCGCACAGTCCACTGCTTCACCGCCCGATGCAATGCAACGTTCAACCATTAGCATCGGCATTCGTGCTCGGCAGAGAGGAGGGCATCGACATGGCAACGGCATTTTGGGTCAATTTCTAATTAGGTCAGGACCTTTCTAAATGTGTCATGGGTCAATTTCTAATTAGGTCAGGACCTTTCTAATTGTCTAATTGATCACGGGAAGAAAAAAAATTGGGCCACCAGAAAGTTTGACTGCGTCCATGCCGCCGTTAATCTTGGGGTGCCATGGTGGCAAGATGTTAACTAACTCGCCTGGTATACAGGAGGTCGTGGGTTCGATCCCAACCCTGACCGATGCCTGCTGTATATTTTGATTCTAGATTTGAAGCTTTCGTGACTGCAAGGATTCATATTCTTAGGTTTTTTCGGTAAAGTCACGTAGGTAAAAAAATTAAATTAATAAAATGAAAATAAAATAAAAATCACGACGTTTCGGAGGCAACACAAGCTTCCGTCTTCAGGTGGAACCGTCACAGCACGATAGCTGTATCAAGTACAAAGCACGATAGCTGTATCAAGAAATATCAAGTAACACAGCTATCGTGCTGTGACGGTTCCACCTGAAGACGGAAGCTTGTGTTGCCTCCGAAACGTCGTGATTTTTATTTAATTTTTATTAATTTTCATTTTCTACCTACGTGACTTTACCGAAAAAATCTAAAAATATTTATATTTTCAGTTTGTATGTCGCTCTCGCTGCGACCGTGTGGATTTTTCTCCGGGTCCTCCGGTTCCCCCTCCCCACCACGCTTAGAATCGACGTCGCGCGTTTAGAGTCTTTGGCTGACGCTGCAAATGTCCTCGTGACGCAAGGCACTTCGTATTCTTGGTTCTTTCGGTGAAGTCACGTAGAAGGGAAATAATAAAATAATACAAATAAAACATAATAAAAATTCTCACGACGTTTCGGCCACAACGCAAGCAGCCGTCCTCAACGTAAGCACTCCGTTGAGGCTATCATTTGTGACAGCCTGGTCGCTTCTGAAAATAGCTATACAACTCCGTGAGCATAGTAATAGGTTTTTACCCTTTCAACTGGTACAAAAAACTGATACCTTTATACAAGGCATCATGTTTGCAATAACCTCAACACAAGCAGTCAAAATGCAAACAAAAAGAAACAACTCTGATGATGATAATGATATGCACTGTCCTTGAAGTTGATTGGTCCACACCCGAGACAGCTTTTTCTTAGAGCCTAGTCTCCATTGGTGTTGGACCAGATGACCAGATGCCTTTTGGTGTCATCTGGTCCAACACCAATGGAGACTAGGCTCTAATAAAAGCTGTCTCGGGTGTGGACCAATCAACTTCAAGGTCGCAAACATGATGCCTTGTATAAAGGTGTCAGTTTTTTGTACCAGTTGAAAGGGTAAAAACCTATTACTATATTTTGCCACTGGTAAAGGAGGTCTCATAGTGTAAACTCGGTGAGCCTTACCTGGTCGAATACAAAATAGTTACTAAAATCCCAACGATTAGCAATTCCAGTTCAGGTCACGGAACGCGGGCGGAGAGAGTTTTTGCAGTGGGGCCTTGTGGGGAGGCCCGACTCTGCCCCATGAGCCTCTCTGATTTATCTGCATCTCGGGATTGAGCTGCAGGCAAAGAGTTGTAATCACAGATAAAGTTGCTTGCTTTTGAATAACATATATATAACGAAAATATTTACAAACTTAGAGCCTTGGGTCACCCAGGAAGAACACGGAGCAAAGCATGCATCAAATCCTATCATGTCACACCTTCGGGGAGTGCTGTTTGTTGGCCACTCGGCGTTTTTTTTGGGAATTAATTGAGGCCATGTACTAATTGGTAAGGCGCTTTACAAAATCGAGTTATTTGGTTAGATTGCGTGAATGTATAAATGTGTCGTTAAAACCCGCCACCACCCGACACAGCCAACTATTAAGGGTTGTCATGTAAACAGAACGTGGCCAATTCGTCACGAGTACAGCACTAGTGTATAGTGTAGTGTATAGTAGTGTAGTGTATAGTATAGTGTAGTGTGTAGTGTAGTGTATAGTGTAGTGTATATAGTAGTGTATAGTGTAGTGTATAGTAGTGTAGTGTATAGTGTATTGTATAGTAGTATATAGTGTAGTATATAATGTAATATACTAGTACAGCACGCCGGTGTGTTGGAGAGCCAGGCCACAAGACAACGTTTCGCCGGTAATTACAACTAGCTTCATCAGGCGACAGCCATATTTGTGTGTTTCGTTCCTTATATAGAGGCGTAGATGTGTTGACCACCCTTCTGCACTCTGGGTGGTCAACACATCTACGCCTCTATATAAGGAATGAAACAGGTGGACTTCTCCACAAATCTGGCTGTCGCCTGATGAAGCTGGTTGTAATTACTGGCGAAACGTCGTACTCAGATTGTAAATGTTGTGGCCTGGTTCTCCAACACACCGGTGTGCTGTACTAGTATATTACACTATACACTACACTATACACTACACTATACACGACTATACACGACTATACACTACACTATACACTACACTACTATACACTACACTACTATACACTGCACTATACACTGCTATACACTACTATACACTACACTATACACTACACTATACACTACACTATACACTACACTATATACTGCTATATACTACTATACAATACACTATACACTACACTATACACTACACTACACACTACTATACAATACACTATACACTACACTACTATACTATACACTACTATACTATACACTACACTATACACTACACTATACACCAGAGGTGTGGACTCGAGTCATGCGACTTGGACTCGAGTCATGATTTTGATGACTTTAGACTCGACTTGGACTTGCCTCATCTTTGACTCGACTTGACTCGGGACTCGAGAGCAAAGACTTGAGACTTACTTGTGACTTGCACAACAATGACTTTGTCCCACCTCAGAGGTGTGGACTCGAGTCATGCGACTTGGACTCGAGTCAGACTCGAGTCATGATTTTGATGACTTCAGACTCGACTTGGACTTGCCTCATCTTTGACTCGACTTGACTCGGGACTCGAGAGCAAAGACTTGAGACTTACTTGTGACTTGCATAACAATGACTTTGTCCCACCTCTGCTATACACTACACTATACACTACACTATACACTACACTATACACTACACTACTATACACTACACTATACACTAGTGCTGTACTAGTGACGAATTGGCCACGGTCTGTTTACGTGACAACCCTTACTAGTTGGCTGTGTCGGGTGGTGGCGGGTTTTAACGGCACATTTATATATTTACGCGATCTAACCTAAAAACCTCTATTATGGATGATATTGGTCGCGAAAGCCTGCTACGTGTTTAACTCGTTTAATTGTGCTCGGCAAACCGTGAACAATTTGAAGCACGTCGCATGTTCACCGCTTAGTTTTTAATGAAATACTCAAACATTTGGGTGTTTTTTCCCCCTTAATTTTAGTAACAAAACTGTGCATGTGTATGGTTTAGGGGGCAAATGTAATTGAATTCTGCAATTACAGCATAGCATGTGGTTGGTTTCGCTTTATTTATGTGGGGTCAAAGGAGATGTCCATTCGGCGTAATTATCGGCGAGCAAACGTTTGCCTTGCCGTTCAATTCAAATGTACGCCAGTTATCCAATACGTTAATTCAAGGCTGCCTGTTTAGATAATATATCGGGGATGGGCTAAGCTTGTGCCAAAGCCATGTCATATGTAAAATAAAAAGAAATAAAATAAAAATCACGACGTTTCGGAGGCAACACAAGCTTCCGTCCTCAGGTGGAACCGTCACAGAACGATAGCTTTATTACTTGATATTTCTTGATACAGCTATCGTGCTGTGATGGTTCCACCTGAAGATGGAAGCTTGTGTTGCCTCCGAAACGTCGTGATTTTTATTTTATTTTTATTTTACTTTAATTAATTTGGATTTTTTACCTACGTGACTTTACCGAAAAAACCTAAGAATATGAATCTTTGCAGTCACGAAAGCTTCAAATCTAGTACCATGTCATATGCGTACCAGTGTCCCCATATAACCCATACGAGGCTGTGGCGGGGGGGGGTGGAAATCCTGTTCGGCGAGCACCTATTAACGCCGGCACTGCGTGCGAAGGGTCGGTGAGGTCGGAGCCATTCCCGGCCGCCTTTGTCTCCCCAACACTGTCGCGTTTAACAAGCGTCCGTGCCAGGTACCCAATTTAAACGCCGAGTCAACCTTGGGAAGGCCGCAGCCTGCCGCCCCCCCCCCCTGCCCCCACAGTTCGTTCCAGTTAATTGCTTGGCTGTGAATCGAACTCTTAATGCAGCAAGTTCGTTCGTAAGCGCGGTGCACCGATCATCACCACGCCGACGCGTAGTATGCGGAAGGTCGGGGTTTTGATGCCGACCCTGATGCCTGCTGCACATTTGGAGTTTGCGTGTTCTGCCCGTGGTCGCGTGGATTTCTACTCGGGGTTCACGTTTAGAAGCATGCATCGAGATGTATTCTTGCTACGGTGTCTCCCTAGGGTCGAGTACAAATGTAACGGCTCCAGGAGACGCTGCTCTTGTGATGATTCTCTCATGACGACGCCTTCGCTTGACGGGCGAAGACCCCGACTCCAAACAGCAGCCCCGAGCCTCTCCTCTCGACCACCTTTTATCCCCCAGCGTGGCCATCTCCCTTGACCCTTGGCAACGCCCCTTCTCTCGAACCCTCTCGCTCGCTCTCGATCCCTGATCCTCACCCGTCCACTTCTGTCACCTGACCACAGCCCCCCTATTCTCGATCCTTCTCGTAGACCCCCAGATCAAGGCGCTCTTCCCCCTCCAACCCAGCTTAAATATACGCTGCCAAGCCTGGTGGTGTTTCATTCAGACGCTGTCTTTCCGACAGACCTGTTCTTCACCTGAGGACGGCTGCTTGCGTTGTGGCCGAAACGTCGTGAGAATTGTATTTTATTATGTTTTATTCTTATTATTTTATTATTTCCCTTCTACGTGACTTTACCGAAAGAACCAAGAAGATGACCCCCAGATCGTTCGCCCTGTCTGTCCCTTGACCCGTCATTACTCCCTGTGGCCCCCTGGTCTCTTCCCATGCTAATTCCCCTGTCAGTACCCCGCTGTGACCGCTAGTCCCCTGTACTGTCTTTACACAAATAAATCCGTACCGTGGCCAACGTTTGATCTTGGGTCCGCTCCACGTCCCGTTGCCTCTTTTTGGCCTTGCGTATCGACCCCTGCCACCCCCCCACCCCCAACCCCTCGCAAGCAATCCGTTGCCCGCAAACACCGTGTGGGTCAAAGCGTCCGACTCTCTCGCGGCGGATGTTAGGGGTGAGCCGTACGGGGCAGTGCGGCAAGCACAGGTTGCGTTTCGGCCCATCCGTTCGTACCGGAATCTTTATTTAGACCGGAGGAATATGATGAGCTTATGTTAGCTTTTTACACCGCCTCTACCCTCCCCCCCCCAACTGTGTTCATAGGATTACTCCAGGGCTACGTGTTGTTGTTGTTCAGGAGACGTCAGTCGGTTGGTCGGTGAACTCGGGCCGCTGGGTTTGTAGCGCGATGCGTTCAACACCTCTACGCTCCTGTTGTATGTATTTGCATGTTATGTGTATGTGTGTATGTACATACGTTGTGTGTATGTATGTTACATACGGGTTAAGTGCGATTCCCGCCCACGGCCACCAACACCCGGTGACGATTATCTGAACCGGTCCTGGGCCTCCCCTAGGTCGACTCAGCCTCAAATGAGCACCTGGTGCTGTGTATAAACATCGCCATTGGGGAGACAAATACGGCCAGGCATGGTGTTGGCTACCCACCCCTTCGTGTGCCGTACCGTCCTTCATAGGCGCTCACTAACAGCACTTGCCCCTACAGTCTGTTAAGGCTACACGACGACACCTTTGTCCTTGTCTTTTGTATGTTGAACTTCTTTCGCACCGTACGTAGCCAACAGCGCTACGTACGCTGCAGAATGGCCATTCGCCTACATATGATGAAGCATAGAAGTGCAATACAACAATGAATTTTGCTGCACCACAACATATCCCCCGCAGCCTTATATGTGCGTGTGTACGTTGAACTTATGTCGCACCGTGCGTAGCCGACTGCGCTAATCGGAGGTGCGGGGGGGGGGAAGGACAACAATCGGTTCTAAAGAAATGAGGTTTTAATCGAGATGATGATTTAAAAGTCGTGTGTAAGCTCCCGGCGGCTTCCTAACGGCGGAAGTGAAGAGAGCGTTCCAGACGGCCGCAGAAGCGCGTCTGAAACCGCCGCGCGATGCGGTGACCATCATCTTTGTTCGATGATGGTCAGCAGCCAAAAGCCGCTGCTGCTGCGAGTATCGGCGGAGTCTTGTTCCACCCTCGGTAGAGGTGTAAATATGCAAACGCACATTTCAAGCCAATAGAAACGCGGTTTAAAAAAATATATATTGTCGTTCTTTTGCTTAGTTGCTGCCTTTTCGTGTCTGTGCGGGGTTTGTTTATAACCCACCGGGGGCTATTCTCAGCGCCTTAACTCGCTGCTACGAAGCCCCAGTGTCAACATATCACCCACGTGGACTTTGCCGTGACCCCTTGCACCTGGTTTGAACCTGTTTGTGAATTCTGACCCCCTTCTTTATACTTACGGAAGGCAGTGGTGCAAGTCGTTGTTTGCTTTTCCTGTTCTCAGAAATTTTAAAACGTTGCCTTTTTTTTACAGTTCCCTTCCACTTGTTTGTGGAGGTGACACAGGCCCAGTGGTAAACGCCTCATTTAAAATACAGTTTGGCTTTTGTGAAGTCATTGGTGACTGTTGTGAGACCATCAACTGATAACTCTTAAGAACGGGGTTTAATCACAGTCCAGTCTACCCGAGTCTACGGGTTTCTGTGTAAGGCTACAGGTTTCTAAGTGAGTCTATGGGTCTCTTTGTAAACCTATGGGTCGCTGTGTAAACCAATGGGTCTGTGTGAGTCTATAGGTCTCTTTGTAAGTCTATGGGTCGCTGTTTAAGTCAATGGGTCTCTGCGTGAGTCTATGGGTCACTGTGTGAGTCTATGGGTCTCTTTGTAAGTCTATGGGTCACTGTGTAAGTCAATGGGTCTCTGTGTGAGTCAATAGGTCTCTGCGTGAGTCTATGGGTCTCTGCGTGAGCCTGTGGGTCTCTGCGTGAGCCTGTAGGTCTCTGCGTGAGTCTATGGGCCTCTGCGTGAGTCTATGGGTCTCTGTGTGAGTTTTTGGGTCTCTGCGTGAGTCTATGGGTCTGTGTGAGTCTATGGGTCTCTGTGTGAGTCTTTGGGTTTCTGTGTGAGTCTATGGGTCTCTGCGTGAGTCTATGGGCCTCTGCGTGAGTCTATGGGTCTCTGCGTGAGTCTATGGGTCTCTGCGTGAGTCTATGGGTCTCTGCGTGAGTCTATGGGTCTCTGCGTGAGTCTATGGGTCTCTGCGTGAGTGTATGGGTCTCTGCGTGAGTCTATGGGTCTCTGCGTGAGTCTATGGGTCTCTGTGTGAGTCTATGGGTCTCTGTGTGAGTCTATGGGTCTCTGCGTGAGTCTATGGGTCTCTGCGTGAGTCTATGGGTCTCTGCGTGAGTCTATGGGTCTCTGTGGGAGTCTGTTGGTCTCTGCGTGAGTCTGTTGGCCTCTGTGTGAGTCTATGGGTCTCTGCGTGAGTCTATGGGTCTCTGCGTGAGTCCATGGGTCTCTGTGTGAGTCTATGGGTCTCTGCGTGAGCCTGTTGGTCTCTGCGTGAGTCTATGGGCCTCTGCGTGAATCTATGGGTCTCTGCGTGAGTCTATGGGTCTCTGTGTGAGTCTGTTGGTCTCTGCGTGAGTCTATGGGTCTCTGTGTGAGCCTGTTGGTCTCTGCGTGAGTCTATGGGTCTCTGCGTGAGTCTATAGGTCTCTGCGTGAGTCTATGGGTCTCTGCGTGAGTCTATGGGTCTCTGCGTGAGCCTGTTGTTCTCTGCATGAGTCTATGGGTCTCTGCGTGAGTCTATGGGTCTCTGTGTGAGTCTGTTGGTCTCTGCGTGAGTCTATGGGTCTCTGTGTGAGCCTGTTGGTCTCTGTGTGAGCCTGTTGGTCTCTGCATGAGTCTATGGGTCTCTGCGTGAGTCTATGGGTCTCTGCGTGAGTCTGTGGGTCTCTGTGTGAGCCTGTTGGTCTCTGCGTGAGTCTATGGGTCTCTGTGTGAGCCTGTTGGTCTCTGTGTGAGTCTATGGGCCTCTGTGTGAGTCTGTTGGTCTCTGCGTGAGTCTATGGGTCTGCGTGAGTCTATGGGTCTCTGTGTGAGCCTGTTGGTCTCTGCGTGAGTCTATGGGTCTCTGTGTGAGCCTGTTGGTCTCTGTGTGAGTCTATGGGCCTCTGTGTGAGTCTGTTGGTCTCTGCGTGAGTCTATGGGTCTCTGTGTGAGCCTGTTGGTCTCTGTGTGAGTCTATGGGTCTCTGTGTGAGTCTTTGCGTGAGTCTATGGGTCTCTGCGTGAGTCAATGGATCTCTGTGTGAGTCTCTGTGTGAGCCTGTTGGTCTCTGCGTGAGTTGTTGGTGACCGGGCTGAGACCATCAACTCCTGAGCCCCCGAGTACCCGCTTCCCCCACAGGAGCCCGTGAACCTGGATTCGAACCCATGCTCTCGGCGGCCTCTCACCCGTTGCTTTTCCCGGGTTGCCGAGATCAAGCGGCAACGGCCTTACGCTCCGCGCCATTAAACCCAACGCGCAATCTCCCCACTGTCGCAGGAATGCAGGGGGATGTCAAACCTACAAAAAAAAATATGAATGCACGTGAAATTCCGCTCCCTACGTGCCGCATGGCCAGCGTTCGCAAAACGCGTTTTTTTTTTGGAGCGCGGTAATTAACTCGTGTCCTCGACTGAAGGATCCGGAGGCTAATTGGGTTTTCGCGTGCACGCGGAATTGGGTTTAGTTGTCAAGTTGTTTTTGTTCCCGCGAGTCTGGAAGGCGGCGGGATTTAGGGGGGAAGAAGGTGGTGGGTTGGGTTAGGGGGGGGGGTCCCACTTGCAAGTTGGGTTTCACCGGCAAATGCCAAAAAGCGTTATTCCGTTAAAATAAAATAGGGGAGCCACGCAAGATTGTCCCGCCCCGCGTCTCTCTCTCTCTCTCTTAGGGCGTCCTTTTTGCACAACATAGGGCACGAAGTCCCCCTACCCCAGAGGTCGCAACCGGGTACCCGATGCCCGTACCCTACCCGATACCCGGCTACCCGTACCCGGCCGGGTGCGGGTACGGGTAGCCGTTTGCGACCCTGGTGCGGCCGGGTACGGGTACGGGTAGGCCGTGAGTCACTGGTGAGTAACCGTTTGTCACTCATTTCGGGTAGGGTACGGTTACGGTTAGGGAACGGCTACCCGTACCTGGCCGGGTACGGGTACCCATTTGCGACCCTGGTGCGGCCGGGTACGGGTAAGGAATCAAAACCCGTTCGCAACCTTTGCCCTACCCCCTTCCCACGTTGTAACCTGCTGCTGCCTGCTGCTTGCTTGCTTGCTCCTGCTGCTCAACAACAACAACATCATCATCATCAAAAGCAACCAAATTTTCGAGATCAATCGTTATTTCTCCGGCCCCCCCCCCCTCGTGATCGGCGCAAGGTAGCAAACACCAACACCCCCCCCCCCTCCCGCCACCCACCGTGCCATTACCGCTCGCGGTTCCAGCTTTCCCCAAGGTCACATTAATCCCCGCTGCGAACTACGGTCTCGCTCCCTTTGCTGCGCTATGCTGCGCACCGCGGCGGTGGCGGCGGAGATCGAGATCAACGTGGATTTTTTTTTCCTTTCCTCTGCCGCTCAACGGACGCGCAGCGCCAGAAATATATCCTCCTGCAAACCGCAAATCGCGCGCGTCCCCCCCCCCGCTCGCTTTGCTCGCTCTCCCGGTCTCTCTCTCCGGTTTCGATGACGACGGCGCTTAGATTTTTTACCCACGTGACTTTACCGAAAAAAAACAAAGAGTATGTTCTCCCTCTGTCGGAGCATTGGCGCCCGGGACGAAGCCAACGCTCCGTTCGAGGTGGTGAACTTTGCGCGAGGTCGCACTTCCCCTCGTGTCGCGGGAGATAATCAACGGAGACCAAATTTACCGGCAACTTGCGGAGAGAGTAGTTCGGGACAATCCTCTCGATAATCACAAACGGAATCCCCCACTTCGCGGCTCGCTCGCTCCGCCGGATGTGGATTTTGAGCCCCCACACCCCGTGCCATCGCATGCGGCGCTTGGATTCCTGCCTGACTTGGCAAGGCCAGTTTTCGTGAGCTTCTCGTTAGCTCACCACGCTCCATTCCGTTCCGTTCATTCATTTTTCGTCATCCCCCCACCGTCCGTCACGTTCCTCGGGTCAGCCCAGTCCGTCGAAGGCTTCGCTCGTCCGTAAAATCAGGCTGGTGCCCCGACCCTCCAATTTCCTCCTCGCCCCCCCCCCCCTGCATTGATTAATCAATGCATCCATCCGTCTTTTTGTTCCATTACTGCATTAATCCTCAATCCGTCTATACCTATATATACACTATATCCATCCTGGCCAATTCATTATTCGTTTGTCTCCTGCGAAGTGCGTGCCGGTCTCTGTGTGCGCCGACAGCGGTAAAGAAGGGAGGGGGGGGGGGCCGTGCAACGGCAAATTACTTAACCGCAGACCCCCTCCCGTTGCGCGATTAAATGTGCGAGCGTGCGCTTTTCATTTTGGGGAGCCGGCGGCGCAGCGTTTGTTGCGCCGCGCTACGAACCCGGCGACTCGAGCTCGCTCGCGGGCCCCCGGCGCCAGCGAACCGTGTATCCGCCGCGCCGCAAAATCCGTCGCGAAACAGCGGTCCATCTGGGGAAGTGCCACGAAGGAACGGCTTCCCGTCAAGCGGCACCATCCAGCGCACGTCTGGGACATGAACCCATCGCCTGCCCGCCCAAAATCTCCCCCCTGGATCGCAGCAGCAGCAGCAACCTAGACCCACGCCACAAACACAAATGAAGGCGAGAGGTGGAAGCGAATCTGGACTTCTCTTGGCCGACCCCAAAAATAAACATCTCATACAGGACCCTACCCTCGGTTTCAACATTCCACGCCGCCAATGGTCGACCATCAAACCGAATCCGGACCGGTCCACGCGGCCGATGCGGCCAGCCGATGCCACAAATGATGGCGCCATCGAAGATTGTGCGGCCTGCGAGTGTGCGCGCCGCCACGAATCCCACACCGTCGACCCGCCACGTCGTAAACACTTCGCTGCTGCTGTCCTCACCCCTCGAAAGGAGGAGTGGACACGGGATCTGCTCTGCTGCTTCTGAACAGACCAATTGTGTGGAGAGCCAAATCTAAAATTACATCTTGAACCTGCTGCTATGAACCCGTGCGAACGAAGAAGACCAGCGACGGTTATCTGAGCCGGTCGTCGGCCGGTTCATCGGCACTGGGAGAGACAAAGGCGGCCGGGCGTGATTCTGGCCCACCCCCAACTCCTCCACAAGGCCATGCCGGCCTTCATAGGTGCAGCTCGTAACACGGCAGAGGTCGCAACCGGGTACCCGATACCCGTACCCTACCCAATACCCAGCTACCCGTACCCGGCCGGGTACGGGTAGCCGTTTGCGACCCTGGTGCGGCCGGGTACGGGTAGGCCGTGAGTCACTGGTGAGTAACCGTTTGTCACTCATTTCGGGTAGGGTACGGGTAC
>NC_136330.1:4434429-4486670 GCF_964198595.1 Lampetra fluviatilis
GATCGGAATCTGAAAGATGTCTGCACTACTTGAACATATTGGCACTTCAAGACAGAGGAAAGTGGAAACAAATGATGAAATGTGCTGTGGACTCCTGACTACGCTATACACTACACTATACACTACACTACTATATACTACACTATACACTATTCAATACACTACTATACTCTACACTACACTATACACTACGCTATACACTACCCTACACACTACACTATACACTACGCTATACACTACGCTATACACGATACAATGCACTACTATACTCTACACTACACTATACGCTATACACTATACAATACACTACTATACTCTACACTACACTATACACTATACTATACAATAACTACAATGATGTGCACTACTTGAGCATAATAGAACCACAAGACAGAGAGGAAAGTTTAAACAAGTGACGAAATGGACACCTACTACGGGCTGTCTGCCCGTGGGTCGTGATGATGATGACGATGACGGGAACCTGTTTGACTCCCGGCAAGTTTCCTCGGTCTTGTTTTTCATTAATTCGAAATTTTAAATTGCTCCACCAGAACCAGAACCTTTGTTTGGCCCCCCAACCAAAGGTAATTTATTTTTCCCCGAATTGGGGGGGGGGGGGGGGGGGGGGGGGGGGAGGGCCCTTTCACGTGGTCCTGAACAAAGGAAGTGAATTGAAATCAAATATATGAAAAAGTAATGGGCAATTTGATGAAAACACAAAAAACCCAACGACCTTTTCACCAAACAGACCTCTTGCTAGTGCTGTTTTTTTTACCCCACCACCACCACCACCCCCCGATACAGCTGCGTTGGCTCCAAATGTGTATCGTTTATTCGTTCGTTCCAGCAAATCAAAAATTTCCCTTCGGATGTTTCTGGTCACCGATGACCCCCGAACCCAAAAGCCGTCGTGGACGATAGAAAATAAAATTAACGAGATTTTTCGCTAAAACATTTCTGCCCCAGCGCAGCGTCCCACGCGCAACGCTTCCGTACGATCGACGCGCGGAGAAACGCGCACGCACGCACGCTCGATGTGGTTTCGTATCGAGAAAAAATGATCAAACAAGGCAACCCGCCTAGCTTATACACACACGTCTAAATAGATTAACTACGACGATCTATTTGTCCTTTCGCCAGGTGAGGCCCGCTGAGTTGGTTATGCGTTATATATAGAGATGGTGTGTGTGCGTGCGGGATTAATATTCAATCGGCAATGTTCGCCTCGGTGTTTGTTCATTCGAGATGCTGATGTGAGAGAGATGTGTTTCAGCACCGGTGGGGGTGGTGGGGGGCAGGGGTGGAGGGGGGCGGGGCTGGGGGGGGCAAGGGGGGGGGGCAGCACCTATGAATCAATCCCCCAGTGGGTTCCAACATCTCGCTCCCCACAAGATGACGTAGGATTTAATTGCGTATTTCATTTTCGGTCTCGCTTTTTTTAAAATCCTTTATATTAAGTTCGCTTGCTTGCTTAGGACCGTGCAAATCTTTCGGTCGTTTTTTTAACCCACTTCCCGTGATCCAATCGAGCTGACATTTTCCACACAGACTCATTGTGCGTGACAATTAATGTTCGTGAAAAAAAAATGCAAAAATGTTACACTTTTTAGGACAAAAAAAATTATATTTAATTACCAATTGCTTAATGGTCTAATGCAATAATCTGACCCATAGGTGGCAGCCATCTCAAGCCAGAGGACGAGAGGACTCTAGGCCGCCACGCATATAAAGGATTTATAGTAAAAAACTTTGATTTTACGGGTTATACTTATTTTTTGTCCGGCCTGGTTCCCGATATTGAAATTTCCTGCGAGCCGATAGCGATTACAGCGTCCAGGGAGGGGGGGAGGGGGGAGAAAAAAATATTTAAAAATTTGAAGAAATTAGTCCTATAAGAACGAATATTGTAAGTTTTATAATGGCTTAACGCTTTCGCGATCAATATTATCCATAAGAGGTTTTTTAATTATTATAATCAAAATACTTATTAGATCGCGTAAATATAAATGCGTCGTTAAATACGCCACCATCACCCGACACAGCCAATTAGTAAGGTTTTGTCACGTGAACAAAACTTGCCCATTAGTTACGAGTTGAGCGCACCGATTGTGTGTTACTTGTGATTACCGGCGAAACGTCACTGCTACTACAATTGTAAATGTTGTGGGTTTTTTCTCTCCAACACACAGCAGGTTTGCTGTACTCGTAACGAATTGGCACTTTCTGTTTACGTGTCAAACCTTTACTAATTGGCTGCGTCGAGTGGTGGCGGGTTTAACGACACATTTATATTTTCGCGATCGAACCCAAAAATAAACAACCTCTCATGGACACTTATAACGCTGGCGAGAAGCAGCATACTCATGAAGGCCACGCCGGCCTTCATAGGTCATCTCAAACAGCACTTGCCCCAACACGCCGTCAAAGGCTATATGGCGGGGGGGGGGAGACCTTTTGTCTTTGTACGCATGAGTGGCACAGGCGTCATTGTGAGTGCACTCCACCACAATCCCACGTGTTGCCCGTGTTCGAATCCTGATCCGGATGAACAATGCCAGTGGGCCAGTGTGTTGCACGGGCCTCTCCCCTAGGTTCGACTCGGGATAAAGTTCGCGCGTGTCAAACGTTTGCCTTCATCGCATCCCTCACTCGACTCTCTCAACACTTTCCTCTACGGCCTCCCCCCCCCCACCCCCCCCCCCCCGTAATCCCTTATCCCCAAACTCTGGATTGGTTTCAAAATGCCCCTGTCACACTCCTCACCCTCGACCATAAATGAGATCACGTCACCCCAATGCTGCGACCCCTCCACTGAGGCCCAAACCAATCCCAGATCAATTTCAAGTTCGCAGTCACCGTCTTGAAGATCCCTCACGGGACTCGCCCCTGCCTGCCTCTCCCCTCTCATCTCACTCCACTCCCCTCCACACACTCTCCTGCCTCTCCCCTCTCACTCCACTCCCCTCCACACACTCTCCTGCCTCTCCCCTCTCACTCCACTCCCCTCCACACACTCTCCTGCCTCTCCCCTCTCATCTCACTCCACTCCCCTCCACGCACTCTCCTGCCTCTCCCCTCTCATCTCACTCCACTGCCCTCCTCCACGCACTCTCCTACCTTTCCCCCTCATCTCACTCCACTCCCCTCCACCAACTATTCTGCCTCTCCCTCTCATCTCACTCCACTGCCCTCCATGCACTCTCTTGCCTCTCCCTTCTCATCTCGCTCCACTCCCCTCCACACACTCTCCTGCCTCTCCCCTCTCATCTAACTCCACTCCCCTCCACGCACTCTCCTGCCCCTCCACTTTCATCTCACTCCACTCCCCTCCACGCACTCTCCTGCCTCTCCCCTCTCATCTCACTCCACTCCCCTCCACGCACTCTCCTGCCTCTCCCCTCTCATCTCACTCCACTCCCCTCCACACACTCCCCTACCTCTCCCCTCTCATCTCACTCCACTCCCCTCCACGCACTCCCCTACCTCTCCCCTCTCATCTCACTCCACTCCCCTCCACGCACTCCCCTAACTCTCCCCTCTCGTCTCACGCTACTCCCCTCCCCCATCGCACTTATTCCGCCCTGTCAAGGCGGCACGCCATTATCGACGACCGCATGTTCACTTTGCCCGCCAGTCGTGCCTCGTGTCTGTCTCGGTGGCCCCGTTTCAAGCTCCGCGGTTTATTATTCACTCGCAAGCGGGGTGAGAACCCGGGGAAAGAAACCCCAGGACTGGAGGAGTCTTAATTTGCGAGCGTGCGTGACCCTGTGTTCGCCAACACGACGCAAAGAGCCGCAGAAACTAAACAACAACAAAAAACGTCAAAAAAAAATCAAACCACCGAGCACGGAAAACAGACACCCGGTGTCGCCGTGACCAAAGCGGAGATATCACGGCGACGGAAAAATCACCGTTTGAAATCGTACAAACCCTGCAACGCAAGTCGGCTCGGGGAAGATTACTTTTCACTTTTTCTTTTACCAGGTAAGGCCCCACTGAGCTATACAGCTATTTTTTTTCAGAAGTGATCTGGCTATCACAAATGTCAGCTCAACGAAGCGGCTTATCATCACGTGGATATTTATAGCGGCCAAATACTCTGAACGCGTGATGTCGATTCTAAATGTGGAGGGAAAAACCAGTGGATGTGGGGAAAAAAATCTAAGCGACCAAGGGGAGAGAGAGAGAGACACGCAAACTCCAAATATACAGCAGGCGTCAATGTCGGAATCGTATCCATGACGTCCTGCGTACCAGGCGAGGGAGTTAACATCTCCTAGCCACCGTGATGATGATGCTGAGAGATGAAAACTCCAAATATACAGCAGGCGACAATGTCGGGATCGAACCCACTGCCTCCTGCGTGCCAGGCGAGGGAGTTAACATCTCCTAGCCACCGTGGCGCGATGAACTTCTACGCTCAACGCCACCTCTGTCTGTGTGTGCTCCCCCCCCACCACCACCTCTGTCTGTGTGTGCCCCCCCCCCACCACCACCTCTGTCTGTGTGTGCCCCCCCCCCACCACCACCTCTGTCTGTGTGTGCCCCCTCCCACCACCACCTCTGTCTGTGTGTGCCCCCCCCACCACCACCACCTCGTTCTGTGCGCCCAGGTGAACGGGATTGACCTGAGCAGCGCCACGCACGAGCAGGCGGCCGCCGCCCTCAAGGGAGCTGGCTCCACTGTGAACATCGTGGCGCAGTTCAGACCGGAGGGTGAGTGTCGGTGTGTGTGTGTCAGTGTGTGTGTGTGTCAGTGTGTGTGTGTGTTAGTGTGTGTGTGTGTGTTAGTGTGTGTGTGTGTGTGTTAGTGTGTTAGTGTGTGTGTGTTAGTGTGTTAGTGTGTGTGTGTCAGTGTGTGTGTGTGTGTCAGTGTGTGTGTGTGTCAGTGTGTGTGTGGGTCAGTGTGTGTGTGGGTCAGTGTGTGTCAGTATGTGTGTGTGGGTGAGTGTGTGTGTGGGTCAGTGTGTGTGTGTCTACGTGTGTGTCAGTATGTGTGTGTGGGTGAGTGTGTGTGCGTGAGAGCGAGTGAGAGTGAGTGTGTCGTCCCGTCCACCCCCCGTCTTCGTGCGCCAAAGATCATCCTCCCCCCACCCCCACCCCCCACCCCCCACCCCCCTCCCCGTAGCCTTCACAGCCTGTTGGGGCAAGTGTTGTTCGCGAGTTGGCAGCGACCTCGTTGGCTGGCACCGTGGCACCGCACCAGGGAGGCGGGGGTCTCTGTGTCCCCGTGTCTCTGAGTCTCTGTGTCCCCGTGTCTCTGAGTCTCTGTGTCCCTGTGTCTCTGAGTCTCTGTGTCCCCGTGTCTCTTGAGTCTCTGTGTCCCCGTGTCTCTGAGTCTCTGTGTCCCCGTGTCTCTTGAGTCTCTGTGTCCCCGTGTCTCTGAGTCTCTGTGTCCCCGTGTCTCTTGAGTCTCTGTGTCCCCGTGTCTCTGAGTCTCTGTGTCCCCGTGTCTCTGAGTCTCTGTGTCCCCGTGTCTCTGAGTCTCTGTGTCCCCGTGTCTCTGAGTCTCTGTGTCCCCGTGTCTCTGAGTCTCTGTGTCCCCGTGTCTCTTGAGTCTCTGTGTCCCCGTGTCTCTTGAGTCTCTGTGTGTCCCCGTGTCTCTTGAGTCTCTGAGTCTCTGTGTCCCCGTGTCTCTGAGTCTCTGTGTCCCCGTGTCTCTGAGTCTCTGTGTCCCTGTGTCTCTGAGTCTCTGTGTGTCCCCGTGTCTCTGAGTCTCTGTGTCCCCGTGTCTCTTGAGTCTCTGTGTCCCCGTGTCTCTTGAGTCTCTGTGTCCCCGTGTCTCTGAGTCTCTGTGTGTCCCCGTGTCTCTGAGTCTCTGTGTCCCTGTGTCTCTGAGTCTCTGTGTCCCCGTGTCTCTGAGTCTCTGTGTCCCCGTGTCTCTGAGTCTCTGTGTCCCCGTGTCTCTTGAGTCTCTGAGTCTCTGTGTCCCTGTGTCTCTGAGTCTCTGTGTCCCCGTGTCTCTGAGTCTCTGTGTCCCCGTGTCTCTGAGTCTCTGTGTCCCTGTGTCTCTGAGTCTCTGTGTCCCCGTGTCTCTGAGTCTCTGTGTATCCCCGTGTCTCTGAGTCTCTGTGTCCCCGTGTCTCTTGAGTCTCTGTGTCCCCGTGTCTCTTGAGTCTATGTGTGTCCCCGTGTCTCTTGAGTCTCTGTGTGTCCCCGTGTCTCTGAGTCTCTGTGTGTCCCCGTGTCTCTGAATCTCTGTGTCCCCGTGTCTCTTGAGTCTCTGTGTCCCCGTGTCTCTGAGTCTCTGTGTGTCCCCGTGTCTCTGAGTCTCTGTGTGTCCCCGTGTCTCTTGAGTCTCTGTGTCCCCGTGTCTCTGAGTCTCTGTGTGTCCCCGTGTCTCTGAGTCTCTCTGCCCCTTCGTTCTCTCCGTGGATCTCCACGGATCTCCGCTGCCCGTGACCTCCCTGCGTCTCGTGGGTCCCTTTTGCCCCCCCCACTCTTCCCCCTCCCCCGTGTCTCCGCCTGCATCCCCGGACGCGTTTCTCGGGGAAGGTGTCAAATAAATCGCCTCGTCAGATGCCTGCCGCGGTCCAAACACCGCGACTGAGAAAACGCCGTGCGGTGACGCCTGCGGGTGTGAGGGTGTTACGCATGAAACGTCTTCGTACGGACAAATGCACGCCCCAAACCCAGGTCCCTCCCTCCCCACCCCCTCCCCACCCCCTCCCACCCCGCCGACCGCCTTAAGGGGGCAATTAGAGAAACAACACTAACGAGCAGGCAACAACCAACAAGAAAGCCCACGTTTGTTATGACGGGACGGCGTGCCGTCAACCAATCCCACCACCACCACGAGCTTCTCTCCCATGATCGACGGCGACGGAATGGAACGTGTCACTCGTGTGGCGAGGGGGAAGGGGAGGCGGGGGGGGGGCCGGTTCTCGAACGCAGCTGCAAGAAAGTTTGTCTCGCCGTTTTATCGTCAATTTCGGGTTGAGCAGTCCACGTGGTTCTTCGTCGTCGTCGTCGTTTCTAAATAGCCAATTAAGCGGCGTGCGGCCCTCGGACCCGCGGCGAAGTCGCTAATTGAAACGGCTGGGCTCGTTCTGCTTTGCTCGTCCGTTTTGTTTATCTGCCCCACCACCGTACACCGTATCCCCTAACCTCCCCCCCCCCCACCGTATCCCCTAACCTCCCCCCCCCACCGAGCAATTTCTCGGCTCGGCGACAAAACCTCTCCGGCTATTTACCGCGGGACAATTAGCGAGCGGCGGATCGGGCGCACGCGCCGCGCGCGTTTAGCCGCAAGCTCTTTCCCGCTCGGTTAATTCTGAGCATCCGTGGTGGGGGGTTGGGGGGCACGGGGGGGAGGGTGGGTGGGAGAAGAGGAGGGGGGGGGAACCGACAGAGAGCGACGTCGACCGTGCAGAAGTTTGTCGGGTTTTTTCTTCTTTTCAACAAATTGGCGCTCCGCTGGAAACGCCGCGGTGCCCGGCAAACGCCTCCGTGGGAGCGGTTTGCTGTCGGCACGGCGCATCGATCGGTGGCGCGCTGCAGAGACACGTGCCCTTGCGCGGCCAGACGCGCGGACGTCTTTTAAGCGGCGTTGAAATGAATTGTAAAATAAAAAAATTTATGACGATGACGATGATCTACATCGCAGGATTGCGAGAGATGGTGGCGGCTTGGGTGGGTGGGTAGGGGAGAGTGCGGAGGCGTTCATCCAGCAGTGGATTGACCACGGGTGATGATGGACGGACAGCTCTGTCAATCTGTATCGGTCACGGTGGTTGTTTTGACCATACTTCACCATGCGGGTTGGTGAAGGAGAGGGGGTGGGGGGCTGACTGACTTGGGATTGGTCAGGACGATGGAGCTAGCGAGGAGAGGCGAGCGACAGACTGGCAGTCCAAAGGGAGGGGGAACGTACCTGGGAGTACGTACGGCGCGGAGATGGAATGATGAAATCGGCCCCACGTACGCGTGTTAGCTTGACGGTTGCATCGCCGGGCCGTGAGATTGTGATGGTTTGTATGTACGTGTGTATCAAGGCCGTGTTATACAATAGGCCACAGTAAGCCTACTCACTCATTCACCCACTCATTCACCCACTCATTCACCCACTCGCTCATTCACCCACTCATTCACCCACTCATTCACCCACTCACCCACTCACTCATTCACCCACTCATCCACTCACTCATTCACCCACTCATCCACCCACCTACCCACTCACTCATTCACCCACTCACCCACTCACTCATCCACTCACTCACTCACCCACCCACTCAACCACTCACCCACCCACCTACCCACTCACTCAATCACTCACCCACTCACCCACTCACTCACCCACCCACTCACCCACCCACTCACTCATTCAGCCACTCAGCCACCCACCCACCTACTCACTCATTCACCCACTCACCCACCCACCCACCCACTCATTCACCCACCCACCCACCCACTCATTCACCCACTCACCCACCAACCTAACCACCCACTCATTCACCCACTCACCCACCCACCCACTCACTCATTCATCTACTCACCCACTCACCCACCCACTCACTCACCCACTCACCTACCCACCCACTCACTCATTCACCCACCCACCCACTCACTCATTCACCCACCCACCCACTCACTCATTCACCCACCCACCCACCCACTCACCCACCCACCCACCCACTCACCCACCCACTCACCCACCCACCAGGGCGGTATTATCCAATAGGCCACAGTGGGCACTGAGCCGAGGTCCTTTGAAAAACACGTTTTACCATGTTTTTTTTATATGATAAAAAGATTGTAACCAAGATATCTTCTTGAATAAATAAATGTATATATAGCAGAGATAGGCACAGTGTATACACAAAGAGGCAGAGTCGTGTCAATCGTTTGTCGTTCATAAGGTGAGAGAGAAATTAACAACCGCAGATGAACTTGTAGGTTTTTTTCCATTGCAAAATTACCAAATGAACACCTTCAAGCGGTGTTTTTCGCACACTCTCATTCTCAGCAGAGAGTAGCAGTGCAAGGGAAGACAAAGGCGGCATTGTTGCGCTACGGTCGATCGGAGACAGTTTTTTTGTAATCAGCTTTAGCGAGTGTCAGCGGCGGTAGTAGTCGTAGTGACATGGGGCAGCAGTAGGACCATCCTGTAGGCAGTTATCACTGAAGGCCTACGAAACACAAGTGCCTAGGGCCTACAAGAACCTCAGCCCAGCCCCGTGCCCACCCCGTCATAGAGGCCGTCCATAAATGACGTCACGCACCTAGGGGGGGGGGGGGGATGTCAGACATTTGTGACGATGTGTGACTAGGGGGGGGGGGTTTGAGAAATGTGACGTCACATCAAAATGCGCAACTTTAAATAAGTGCCTAGGGTCTACAAGAACATTAGTCCGGCCCTATCAACTGTAGAAAGTACCAACGGAAGTACGCGTGAACCAAGCGGAGTGTCAGCGGCGGTAGTAGTAGTGACATGGGGCAGCAGTAGCAGCCTGTAGGAAGTTATCACTGGAGGCCTACGAAAAAGAAGGTTCTAGGGCCTACAAGAACCTCAACCCAGCCCTGGTCTGTATGTTGAACTTCTTTCGCACCGTGCGTAGCCCAACCGTGCTAATGGAAGGGGGGGGGGGGAGCCTTCATCCAGCAGTGGATTGATCATGGCTGCAGGCGACGTTGAACGACAATGAACAGTTACACGCCAGAGCCTGGACAAGGCCGCAAATGCTGCCTTCTCCCGTAAACCGTCCGTACAAAGACGGTGATCACCGCATCGCGCGGCGCTTTGAAGACGCGCTTCTGCGGCCGTCTGCGACGCCCTTCCTTCCGAGCTCAGGGAGCTACTGGGAGCTGCGCACTTTTAAATCATCGTCTAGATTCGCAAACTAATTTCTTTAGAACTGCTTTCTTTTTATTTGGTTCAATGATGACGTCGTCCTGATGCTCTATTTCAGACCGATGGCTTCACTATTCTGGCAAATCGCCCGATGATGCTGGATGTAATTACCAGCGAAACGTCGTACTACTCAGATGGTAAATGTTGTGGATTCACTCTTCAACACACCGGTGGGCTGAAGTAGTGAACTATTTGGCGTTTTGTTTACGTGACAAATCCCTTACTGATTGGCCGTGTTGGGCGGTGGAGGTGTTTCGACACATTAAAACTGACGCGATCTGAACAAAAAAACCTTCATTATGAATTATTTTGGTCGCGAAAGCCTGATACGCGTTCAACTGATTTCTTTATACCCGGAAACTCACACAGAGACCCACAGTTTATTGTCCCCCCTCTCGGCACCCCCCGAGCACGGTCGGCGACGTACGGTGCGAAGGAAGTTCAACAAGCGTACAAGTGATTAGTCGCCGGTGTAACATTCTAGGGGGCAGTGTTCTTCGTTACCAAGACCCCCGCGGGCCACTGGCAGGAGGGCCCTTGGTGGCCTTTTGCGTGGCCCCGTGAGCCACCCCCCACCCCCCCATCATCATCATCGCGCTGCTGTCAAAACCCCCAATGGTGTTTCAAATTCGTGTGGCGGCCCTCGCTCGACGAACACCGGGAGAGGGCAACGTCCAGCGGGGGAGGAGGCCCCTCCTGCCAGCAGAGGCCTCGAGCAAGCAATTGCCGGGCCACACATTTGACATTGTCATGAATGCAATTTTATTATGATGACGATGATGATGTAGAATATTGTATCCACCTATTAAAAGTGCCTCCCTCACCACCTTTTGAAAATTGGTGAAGAAACACCCCCGCCGCCACCGCCGCCGCCGCCACCACACGCTTCTTTTTAAATCCTTTATATTAAGTTCACTTGCTTGATTGCTTATGACCGTGCAAATCTTTCGGTCGTTTTTTAACCCACTTCCCGTGATCCAATCGAGCTGATATTTTGCACACAGACTCGTTGTGCGTGACAATGCATTTTCGTGAAAAAAATGTTCCAAAATTTTACACTGTTTAGGGAAAAATAAATAAATTTTTAATTACCAATTGTTTAATGCTGCCAGACAATCATCTGACCCATAGGTGGCAGCCATCTCAAGCCAGAGGACGAGAGGACTCGAGCCGCCCCGATGCCACGCATATAAAGGATTTATAGTGAAAAACTTTGTTTTTACGGGTTAATTTTTTCGGATGTCGGGATGCGTCGACACAACGTCGCAATCTTCTTTGCAACGTTCCCGACGGGCAAAACGCTGTCGGAGGTTGCCCCCCCCCTCCCCTCCGGGCTGCCCCGTACAACACTCGCCCACCAGCACCACCCTCCGTGGGCAGCGTGCCCCCTTGTTCCATGTGTTGTGGCGCAATTCACGACTCCGAGGCAGGTCACATATTCACTTTAAGATGTTTTTTGTTCATGTTTTTGTTTGTTGCGGTTGCACCCGATTCAAGAGCCGAATGGCTCACAGGGCTATATCTAATACATGAACTTGAACTTACTGTTAGGGGCTCACGCCACGTTTATCAAGGGCTTACGCCAGGTGTGTTAAGGGCTTCTGCCGAACCAAAACCCTCCTGGGATCCCTACACCCCGACTAACCCGGCTCTCCATCCTGCCCCGGGCCGGGACCACCCCCAACCTTGGCTGGTCCCTCCCCTAGCCTCGTGTGAGGACCAACTACCCGAGTCCCCACTCCTACCCCCGACGAACCCCGATTACATCCCGGCTCTCCCTTTAAATACCCCCCTGGGGGCATGACGTCACCATCCCCCACGGCCCCCGCATGACGTCACGTCCCGCTACGCCACTCTCTCCGAGGGCGCGCGTGACGTAATGTCACCCACTACACCTCTACACACGTGTGTGTCCCCCCACCCCCTGTCTATCCGCTACAGAGTCACGCAATGCGAATGGCCATCAAAGCGAGCGGTGGGGGGAAATATTACTCCTTTTCGGTGATGTGATGTGATGCGACCCGACAAGCATTGATTGCGGGCGAGGCGTACCCCAGATGTGTTTGCGGTCGGCCTGTGTGTCTGTGTATATCCGTGTGTGCGTGTTGTGTGTGTGTGCGCTCACTGGCAACGCTGGTGACAATTATCTGAACCGGTCCTGGGCATCCCCTAGGTCGACTCAGCCTCAAATTAGTACCTGGTGCGATGTTAACATCGCCACTGGGGAGACAAAGGCGGCCGGGCGTGGTGCTGGCCACCCACCCCCCCCCCCTTCGTGTGCTGTGCCAGCCTTTATAGGTGCTCGCTAACAGCACTTGCCCCTACAGTCTGTTACAGGCTATACTGGGGATCTTTGTATTTGTCTTTATATATGTGAGTGTGTGTGTGGGGAGCGGTGGTGTAGCGGTTAGCGCGCTGCACTACGAACCCGGCGACCTGAGCTCGAATCCCGCTCACGGCCACCACCAGGGACAATTATCCGAACTGGGCCCTGGGCCTCCCCTAGGTCGACTCGGCCTCAGATGAGTACCTGATGCGGTGTGTAAATATTTCCACGAGGGAGACAAAAGCGGCCGGGCGTGGTGCTGGCCACCCACCCCCTCGTGTGCCGTGCCGGCCTTCATAGGTGCTCGCTAACAGCACTTGCCCCTACAGTCTGTTACAGGCTTGACTTAAAGCTTTCGTGACTGCAGGAATTCGTATTCTTTCAAATTTATTTATGAATTTGAGCCCATCTACGTGACGTTACCGAAAGACCCAAAGAATAGTATTTTAAGGCTATACGGGGAACCTTTGTCTTTGGATTGTAAGCCGCTCCAGAAAGAAAATCGCGCTCCAAACCCGTGCCAGGTTGTGCAGAGCTCTTCACTCCCCCCCCCCCCCCCGTATGAGGCCGTCCATAAATGACGTCACGCACCTAGGGGGGGGGGGTCAGACATTTGTGACGATGTGTAACGAGGGGGGGGGGGGTTGAGAAATGTGACGTCACGTCAAAAGGCGCAACTTTAAATAAATATAGGCAACACGTTTCTACTTAATTAAATAGACTTTTTAATACATGTTTTCTCCTGCAACATCAGAGTTCAGCGCCACATTAAATACGCATCACAATGACAATAGTTTAAAGCGATTTGAAGCATGTTTTCTTTTTTTGTGGGGGGGCAGAGCTTTGTGACGTCATATTTCAGGGGGGGGGTCTGACTTTTGTGACGCCGTGTGACGAAGGGGGGGGGGGGGTCAAAAATCGTCCAAAATCGCGTGACGTCATTTATGGCCGACCCCAACAGACTTTTGTGCTGTTGAGCGAGCAGCACTTATGGCTGACCACCACGTGGTTTGGTGGCTAGCGAGCAGCGCCGTTCCTGGGCACGTTTTTCTTTCTTTTTTTTAATCTCCCACGTGGTGATGTCGACACACCAGGTTCGCATTCGATGCCGAGTTGACCTAGGGGAGGGGGGAAAAGCGCGGGACAGGGTTCCGATAACCGTGCCCAGTGTTTGTGGCCGTGAGCGGGAATCGAACTCTGGTAGCTGGGTTTTCGTCGACGAGTTTGCTAACCACTCGAATCTCACTCCCCACACATACAGCACAAGCCAAAACAAAGATGCCCCGTGTAGCCTGCAACAGGCTGTTGGGGCAAGTGCTGTTAGCGAGCACATATGAAGGCCGGCACAAGCCCGGCCGCCTTTGTCTCCCCAGTGGCGATGTTTACACACCGCACCCAGGTACTCATTTGAGGCCGAGTTGACCTAGGAGAGGCACAGAACCGGTTCAGATAATTGTCACTGGTGTTGGCCGTGAGTGGGAATTGAACCCAGGTCGCCAGGTTTGCAGTGCGGCACGCTAACCGCTACACTACCGCTCCCCACGCATACACACATACACACCTACAGGATTATACGACTTATCAACAACTTTTACTTGAATAATAATGATAATGAAGTAATTCTAGCACAGTATTCGCTCGCTTTCGAAGAGAGAGAGAGATGATGACTCGGACGTGGTTAAGGAAGCCAGCCAGTGAACCGATGCCAAACCCCCCCACCACCACCCCCACCACCAAGTTCTGCGATCCTCTATATATTAAGATGTCGATGGTCAATAATAGAGTCCTTAAACGTGGGAGGAAGCCGGAGCGCCCGGAGACAAAAGCCACCACCGCCGCGTACGGGACAACGGTAAATATAGCAACACAATCAGCAGCCGTGCGAAGTCCTAATCCTGGAAGTAATTTGTATCGAGCGCTTCGCTTTTCGTGCGCGGCTATCTCTGCGCACGTTTTCCGCTCGCGATCGATTTTATTTCCTCCGCTCCCCCACCGTCGCCCCCACACGGCATGACCAATCGCTCCTGCGGCGCATCGGACTCCTCCGCGGCTTTGTCGGCGGCGATCAGGAAGGCCGTGAGTGAGTGCGTGCGTGCGCAAATTCCAATCGAGGCTGCCGCGGGGGGGGGAGGCTTTACACAGCAATCGCCGAGGGCTGTGCGTGTGCGTGCGCGCGCGCGCGTGTTTGCTTGTGTGCGCGTGTGCGGAGGAGGCTTGTGAAGGACGCCGCTGGTACTGGGCGGTTGTGTAGCCAGTCGCCCTCCAACAACAACCGAGGGGCAGAGGAGCGACGCTCACAACAATGACGCGGGTGGATAAAATGCAGCGAGTTGGCACAGTGGGGGGGGGGGGGGGTACAGCCGGTGGTGCATCTACCGGTAATCTCAGTCGGCCAACCCACGGGCACCTGGGTATGTCCCGTGACCTCCTGCCAGCGGGCGTTCGACACCTCACGTGGCTTTAAAGTGCACATAGCCTGGCACAGGTGCCGTGGTGCCGTCACCGAGTGGTGAATGGCGGTCGTATTGGTATTGGTGCGCTTGTGCGTGCGTGTGTGCGTGGGGAGCAATCGGCCGACCTATGGCACCTGGGTATGTCCCGTGACCTCCTGCCAGCGGGCGTTCGACACTTCACGTGGCCTTAAAGTGCACCTAGCCTGGCACAAGCGCCGCGGTGACGTCAGCGGCAAACGGTTAGCGCTACGCTGCGCCACGAACCCCCGGCGACCCGAGTTCGGTTCCCGCTCACGAACCGCGAACCTCGGTGACGGTTATCCGAACCGGTCCTGGGCCTCCTCCCCTAGGTCGACTCGGCCTCAAATGAGTACCCGGTGTGGTGTGTGTGTATATGTCCACGAGGGAGACAAAGGCGGCCGGGCGTGATGCTGGCACACCCCCACCCCCCTCGTGCACCATAGGTGCTGCTACTTGCTAGCGGCACTTGCCGCTTGACAGCTTGTTCAGGTTTATACGGGGTGGGGGGGGCAGGGGGATCTTTGTGGATCGCGCCCGATTAGCCGCGGAATTAAACGGGCTTCCCCGCGAGTGACCTTGGAGAACCTTGGGGAGCGTTGTTGGGGAACGTCAGCAAGCGGCAGAGTTCGCAAACGGGTTTTGATTCTTTACCCGTACCCGTACCCGGCCGCACCAGGGTCGCAAACGGGTACCCGTACCCTACCCGATACCCGGCTACCCGTACCCGGCCGGGTATCGGGTAGGGTACGGGTATCGGGTACCTGATTGCGACCTCTGGGATGAAGCCATGTTGCAGACGCGGGTGGGTTGATTCCAGGAACTTGAATTGTGAGAAGAGACAAGACGTTGGGAAATGAGTGACAAACGGTGACTCACCAGTGACTCACGGCCTAACCCGTACCCGGCCGCACCAGGGTCGCAAACGGGTACCCGTTCCCCCTCCCCCCCACCACCACGAGCAGTGTGGGTCATGGTGTCGCTCTAACTTCACGGTGGCTCCTGTCACGTCGCGGTTGTCCAGACGGTGGTTTTTTTTTCTTATCCTGATTTGATTTTTTTTGTCATCTGCTCTTTTCCACCCAGCCGAGGCTGTGAAAGCACTCAAGCGGCAGGTTTGCCCTCTCGTCTGTGACAGGAGATCGTGATCATTCTCGAGGTGGTCCGATGTGAATTTTATTTTTGACATCGAAAGTCGCGTTGCTTTTTTTTGAGGGTCTTATGCCGATTTAAAAATAAAAACTCACGGGCCAAATTCGCAATTTCACGTCCAAGCTCATATTCTTTTCACCGGATGAGAACTCGAGAAAGGCCGGAGCTTGTCTTCAATTTCAAGAGCCGCGAGAGGGCAGTTGTACAATCCCAACTTGCGGTGTCATTTTTCGAAATTGGCAACATTTTTCGACCGCGTCACGCCGGTTGGCACACGACGGTTTGCACCCCCCCCCGCCCCCCCACTCTTGCGAACGAAGTCACGGGGATCTTTTAGCGTCCGCTGCGAGCAAAGCGGAAGGCGTTATTACCATTATAATTAATTTGAACACGCGCCACAGTATTTACCAGGGCTGCCGCTTGGATTGGAACCCCGCGAACCTCCTTGACGGTTGGGCGGGATTTTGTCAACCAAAAAACCCCCCAAAACCTCCCCTCGGTGACGCGGAGTGGAGAGGAAGGCCGTGTCTTCCAGGCTGAGGTGGCTAGGAGGTGTTAACGACTTCGCCTGGTTTACAGGAGGTCGTGGGTTCGATCCCAACCCTTGACACCTGCTGTATATTTGAAGTTTGCGTGCCTCTCTCTGTCATCAACATCACAGTGGCTAGGAGATGTTAACTACCTCGCCTGGTTTACAGGAGGTCGTGGGTTCGATCCCGACCCTTGACACCAGCTGTATATTTGAAGTTTGCGTGCCTCTCTCTGTCATCAACATCACGGTGGCTAGGAGATGTTAACTACCTCGCCTGGTTTACAGGAGGTCGTGGGTTCCATCCCGACCCTTGACACCTGCTGTATATTTGCGCCTCTCTCTGTCATCAACATCACGGTGGCTAGGAGATGTTAACTACCTCGCCTGGTTTACAGGAGGTCGTGGGTTCCATCCCGACCCTTGACACCTGCTGTATATTTGCATTTTGCGTGCCTCTCTCTGTCATCAACATCACAGTGGCTAGGAGATGTTAACTACCTCGCCTGGTTTACAGGAGGTCGTGGGTTCCATCCCGACCCTTGACACCTGCTGTATATTTGAAGTTTGCGTGCCTCTCTCTGTCATCAACATCACAGTGGCCAGGAGATGTTAACTACCTTGCCTGGTATGCAGGAAGTGGTGGGTTCGATCCCGACCCTTAACACCTGCTGTATATTTGGGTTTTGAGTGTGTCTCTCTCTCTTTCCGTGGTCGCGTGGATTTTTCTCGGGGTCCTCTGGCATTTCCCTCCACATTTAGAATCGACACCGTGCGTTTAGAGTATTTGGCTGCTATAAATTTGCCACACGATGTGTGTCTCTCTCTCTCGCAGTGTCTCTCTCTCTCCCTCGCCACGTCTCTCTCTCTCGCCACGTCTCCCACTCGCGACACCTCTCTCTCGCGCTGTCTGTCTCGTGTGTTCTAATGCGGCGACAGCACTCTGCGATCGAGCGAGCGACTGCTTCGTGTGTGTGTGCGTGGTTTTTTTTTACAAACTATTTTCCACGCTAACGTGGCTGCAAAAGTCGTCGTCAGACAGGCCGGGAACACGCGCGTTTCGAAATCGCACGTACGGCGTAGCCATCGCGTAAGTAAAAAAAAAGTTTTTTTTTCACGACGCGGTTTCGCGACGGGCGGTCAAGTGTTACGCGAGTCGCCGCGAAACACCGCACAGTCACTTCGCAGAATCAAGTCTCTCAACGCTTTCCCCGGGGGGAGCGGCGGGGGGGGGGGGGCTCTTCCACGTGAAGCCAAACTCGCGTGACCGGCATTGCCGAAACACTTCCCAATCCACGTAGCGGGGGGGGGGGGGAGCGGGGGCCACCCATCTCCACAATGATCTTGAGTCGCAGCGTTGCTCTCCGGCGTACGTGGTTGGCATTTTATTAGGAAGTCGCTGCGAAGCTGTGCACTTTAAAAATCTCGACTGAGAAACTCATTGCTTCAGAACCGATTTTTACTCGTTTAGTTTGTTGTCCCTCCCCCCGCCCGCACTTCCGATTCGCACGGTTGGCTACGTGCGGTGCGAAAGAAGTTCAACATACATACGTACCGCACTATACGCTACACTACTATATAATTGAAAATCATTTCTTCAGAACCGCTTTGTGTTTTTAGTTTGTTGTCCTTCCCCCCCCCCCCCCCGCATTTCCGATTCGCACAGTTGGCTACGTGCGGTGCGAAAGAAGTTCAACAGACATGCAATTATAATCAATGTTAATGACTCTGCGATCAACCTGACTCATCTAGCGTCTCCCCCCACGTCTCTTCCCAAGTCCGAGACACCGTCTCGCGCTCTAAGGCTGCCTCTGTCGAGCTTATCTTGGCGGGCGTGCAGGGATTTCTCTTATCCAGCATTTTTGTTATCGTAATCGCTCGTAATCCTGCTATCGGACTGATGGCATCTTGGGGGGGGGGCAGGGAGCTGTTAAAAATCTCGTTATTATAAGGTTCAATGTGGAGGCTTTGTCTCCTAACTTGTTTCTTAGACGCGTAGTAATCGTAGTTGTAGGGCTTTCGCAAGCAATGTCATCCATGATGGAGGTGTTTTTGTCGGGTGAGATTGTGTGAATACAAATGTGTCGTTAGACCCGCCACCACCCGACACGGCCAATTTCTAAGGGTTTGTTACCTAAAGAAAAGATGTCGAATAGTTGGAGAGTAAACCCAATTAGTTACTACTACAGCACTAACCGGTTGTGTGTTGGAGTGTAAACCCACTTAGTTACTCGTACAGCACTAACCGGTTGTGTGTTGGAGTGTAAACCCAATTAGTTACTACTACAGCACTAACCGGTTGTGTGTTGGAGTGTAAACCCAATTAGTTACTACTACAGCACTAACCGGTTGTGTGTTGGAGTGTAAACCCAATTAGTTACTACTACAGCACTAACCGGTTGTGTGTTGGAGTGTAAACCCAATTAGTTACTACTACAACACTAACCGGTTGTGTGTTGGAGTGTAAACCCAATTGGTTACTACTACAACACTAACCGGTTGTGTGTTGGAGTGTAAACCCAATTAGTTACTACTACAACACTAACCGGTTGTGTGTTAGAAAGTAAACCCAAGCCGTTTACAATTCGAGTGCCGTGACGTTTCGCCAGTGATGACGACCACCAGCCTAAACAGTTGTTTCTCTGTGCATGATCTTATAAATGAAAATTTAAAAAAATCGAAAATCATCACATTTTACACCCGTTTTTTGTCTCCGTCATTCGCATTACATCTATATTTCATCGTCAATTGTGCTTTTTAAATATGCAAACACGTAAGCCCCCCCCCTTCTTTTTTTGTATCTACTGCTGGATGGGATGATGATGATGACGACGATGACGACGATGACAACCATGTATACGATGGTGGTGATGACAGTGATGACGAAAACGTTTATGATCAGAGTCATGATGATGATGATGATAATGATGTCGACGATGACGGCGATGATGTTTATGGAGGGGGCGATTCTGAAAATGCCTACTCTTGCGATTGACATCACAGGACCGTGCGTCAGTCATTTCTTTCGCCATATTTGACCGCACTGGTTAGTGCGGGTTGGGGGTGGAGAGGGGGGGGGCGGTGTTTGGGTCGGATATAATTTCCCTGCTGATGTTCGCCACGGCGAGGAATCGAACTCGAGTCCACCGGGTTCACAGCTCAGTGCCTCCCCTCCCGTCCCCCTCAAACTACTGGCCGTATTTGCCAGTGTTTGTCAATGTGATGTGGACCTAATCCATCGCTCACATCTCGCCAGGAGGGACGCCTTGCCAAATGAGATGCGAACAACACGGGGCTTTGCACCTCCCGGCTAAACGATGTCGCCTCGTCGCGCGCGTAAATAAATGGACTCGAAAGCGTCCGTCGGTGACAACTCGGACACTTTTGAAGGGGGTGTGGACATTTTTTAAAGGTATGCAATAGTCGACGTTTCGGGCAACGTGCCCTTGTTCATCACGGCGAGGTAGAGACGACGCCAGAGAGCTGGAGTCATGGACCCTGCGATATGCCATTGCTTGTCGGTCGATTTGTCTTCTCTCGTGTTATGAAAGACAACGCCCCCCGCCATGCTATCACCATTCCTCTTGGTCCTGCGAAGTGACAATCCATCTCGCTCTTGCACGCAACGACAGTCGTCGTGGTCGTCATCATCAACATCTTGCCCCCCTCTCCCCCCTCTATTTATCCTGAATACGCCCCAGAGGCAAGTCCACTACCCTCGGCGGAGATGGACATCGGCTCGCGCGCCGATAGTGTGGGACGGATGGAGCGTCGCGTTGCCAGACCGTGACGGATGTGCTCCCACTGCGTGGGATGCCTTAAACCGGCAGTGGGTAGATCGCGGCTGATGATGAGTTTTGGGTGGCGAGATGTTAACTACCTCGCCTGGTGTGCAGGAGGTCGTGTGTTTGATCCCGACCCTGACGCCTGCTGCTGTATATTTGGAGTTTGCGTGTCACTCTCTCTCTCTCATCATCATCATCACGATGGCTAGGAGATGTTAACTACCTCGCCTGGTGTACAGGAGGTCGTGGGTTCGATCCTGACCCTGACGCCTGATGCTGTATATTTGGAGTTTGCGTGTCTCTCTCTCATCATCATCACGGTGGCTAGGAGATGTTAACTACCTCGCCTGGTGTACAGGAGGTCGTGGGTCCAATCCCAGCCCTGACGCCTGCTGCTGTGTATTTGGAGTTTGCTGCTGCTCTCCATGTCCACACGACGATGATGATGATGACGATGACGATGATGCACAGCCACTTCGTGGAGCTATCATTTGTGGTGGGCCAGGTCGCTTCTGAAACAGAGCTAGACAGTCCGTTCATCGATTATCCGGCACTGCGCGATTATTCCGGCTGCTTCCAATATTATCTGGGCGGCCCCGGGCTAATCCGGTGAAACCGGCGAAATCGCTCCAAAGGCTGTAACCAGTCCGGCGATCGGCACCGTGTCCCACGTAAGTTGGTACTCATTTTTATCGACCCCCCGAAGGGATGATGGGGCCGAGTCTACACCGCCCCCCCCCCACTCGACTAACACTGAGCCACCTGGCCTGATACGACGGTATCTCTCGTTTGCCGTTACTGGGACTCGAACTCGGGTTCGCCGGGTTCATAGCGTGGCCGCTAGCCCACTGCGCTCCCCCCTTCCCCATGGTTTGTCGATCCGTCTGCGTATTTACAAGCAGCTACGGAATTTACTTTGTAGCAGAGGAGCCTCGAAGATATGAAAAGAAAAAAACTAAAAAAAATCGAATCCTGAAAATGTAATAAAAATTCCGACAAATTTATTAGGATGCCATATTAATCGCTGCGCTCCCTGCGTTGACGCATTTGTGCATTCTGCTGTAATTATATAATGCGTATCTTTTTTTATTAATGAAGATATTTCCAATTAAACCGGCCACGGCGGCTCCCCACCGGTCGAGCGAGGTGAAGGTTGCGAGTTGAAATCTCCTTGGGGGGGTTGTTTGACTCGGCCCATCAGTGCAAAATGGTGGTCGATAAAATACGTACCACTTTGCGGGTAGGCGAACGGATGGATTCGTCCCTGCCATGGGTAACGTTGAATTTCCACCCGCCGGCACTGAGGCTGATTAGACTTGAGTTGAACACTGCGGCAAATGCTCGTTTGAGAAGGCGGTCGCTTTGACTTTTTAGCGGGCTGACAATTTTTGTTGTTGACATTTTTGACGGAATAAATAGCGGGTAAATAACGTGGTAGTTTTTTTTTTTTTACAATCTAAAATGCCCATTTTAAGCAGATAAGACATTCCTATTTCTTTCGGGAATGAAAGAGCGTTATTAGTTCACGGTCACGGCATTGCGATTAAATGTGAATGACCCTGACGAATCAAATTGGAATTCAATTAAACTAAAAGATAACGTGTGTGTGTGTGGTTGTGGGGTGGGGTGGGGTGGGGTTAGAGAAAACAACCTCTAAATAAAGACTTGGCAACAACACAAACATATCGGGAGAGGGTGGGAAAATAATACAATGTTTATCAGAGTGTGCCCAGGGAGATAGAGAAACGTAAATAAATAAATGCCCGGTTGGAATGTTGCGATCCATCGATTCCCTCTGTACTCCTGGTAGTTTGGAATTGACTGTGGATTGTGGGTGATGGGGGGGGGCTAAGCCGATACAAAAAAAATGTGAAATAAATTTGTAGCAACTGCAAACTCGCAAAGACGGCGGTGTGTTGGGGCAGTTGACCCGCCGTAAATATATGGCGGATAAACCAGATCCTTAATCGTTACGTGCAAATGTTTTTTTTTGTCACATTGTTATTTTGCTCCTAATGACCAAATCGCCTGGTATGCTGCTTCCGGCCTCATCACAGAAGCCAAGCCCGAGTTGAGCCTGGTCGGTACTTCGCGAAGAAATACATTTTTTTCGTCTTTTTCCCCCGATTGCGTTTCGAGCGGTGTTTCGTCACCGCCAGACTAAAACACACAGCCCAAGTGCACCTCCTCCAAACTTTTCATCCAACACTCGCGGCTCCCTTTGACTCGCGTGTGTTTCATTTACCACCGTCAAATACCCGCTTGTTCGGTTGTGCAATTGTTCCCTAGGGCCTGGCAGTGGCGATCCTGGTCCTTGGTGTAGCTAGGATGAGGTTGCTGGTTCCACGCTGAGTCGGAGTGCAGGGTTCACAGCAGCGGGAGAGAGATATACGCGGGGCTGGCACGGAGATACGAGACCTGGTACTCACCGCCCTGGTCCTGGGTGTAGAGCGGAGGACTTTGCGAGCCCGCACTGCGGCTGCTGTTGCTGAGGGTTCCACCGTGAGCAGAGGAGAGAGAGATGCGGTGGGTGACTAAGCGTCGAAGCAACTCTGGCTCGAGGCAGGATTTATGAAGGAGGCCTGTACAATTTAACACGTAGTAGGCTTTCACGACAAAATTTATTCATAATATAGTTTTTTGGGTCAGAACGCGTTATTTAGAAATGTGTCGTAACCCTCCACCACCCGACACGGCCAAACAGTAAATAAATGTGTCACGTTTTCAAAGGACAAATTAATTTACTTCTTTAGCCCACCGGTGTGTTGAAGAGAGAATCAACAGCATTTTAAAATTTGAGTAGTACGACGTTTCGCTGGTAATTACAATCAGCTTCATCGGGCAAGAATGGTGAAGCTCTCCTGTTGCTTCCGGTCTTAAATAGAGCAGCATGAGGGTGACGTCATCATTTAATTCAATTCAAAGTAGTGATGTCACGAGCTGATTATGATGATAAAATTAAAGATTTACTGGATGAAAGTACCTACATTAAAATTAAACGAGATCCAACTAATACTTTAGAACGTAAGACTCCTGCAATCATTGCAAATTCATTAATTCCTAAGAATGAGCAATACCGGATTAAGCCAAGGGCTTCAAAACCACCGCGATTGTATGGGCTACCAAAGGTTCATAAAATCGGCATCCCATTACGAGCCATAGTCAGTACAATTGGCTCTGCCACATAAATTAGCTAAATATATAACTAAACAAATACAGCCCTACATCGGTAGGACATCTTCACTCATTAAAAATTCAGAACATCTTGTGAATGTGATTAAAGATATCAAACTTAACCCTAATTATATTCTGGTGAGTTTTGATGTAATTTCGCTATTCACAAAGGTTTCAGTGAACGAGTCGCTTGAATTACTTAATACACTGGTAAAGAATACAGGTTTACCAAAAGATATTCCGAAACTAGCTGATCATTTTCTTGGTTCTTTCGGTAAAGTGTTTCGGTAAAGTCAAAAAATAATAAAAATAAAACATGATAAAATAAAATGTTGGTATTTTAATAATAAAAATAAAACATAATAAAATACAATTTTTTTATTTTATTATGTTTTTTTTATTTCCCTTCTACGTGACTTTACCGAAATAACCAATAAGATGAATCCCTGCAGTCACGAAAGCTTTAAATCGAAATTTAGCTGATCATTATTTAAAAAACACTTACTTCTTATGGAGAGGCGATTTCTTTAAACAAAGGGAAGGAGCCGCAATGGGCTCTCCTTTATCTCCTGCTATAGCCAATCTGTACATGGAGAACTTTAAAACAAGAGCACTTGCCTAGAGTACATTAAACCAATCCTTTTGGTTTAGATATGTGGATGACACTTTGGTTGTCTGGCCACATGGTAAATATGCACTTAATGATTTTCTAAATCATCTCAATGCACAAAACCCGGCAATCCAGTTCACCATGGAAATGGAGGTGAATAACAGACTCCCGTTCCTAGATATTTTGCTGGGACATGGTCTTAATGGCAAAATAACACACAGCGTTTACCGAAAGCAAAGGCACACTGATGCCTATCTGAATGCAGATTGACATCATCACTCAGCTCAGAAATCCTCCCTTATCAAAACACTCATACATCGGGCTAAAACAGTGTCAGATGGTGAGAGTCTAGTGAGAGAGATTAAACATGTTAAAGAAGCACTAAGACAGAATGGCTACAATAATGCTCAAATTAACAGAGCACTGAAGGCCATATCACGAACGCAAAGCAACACTGCTGAAAGCGATAAGATTGTTCAAACAATTAAAATTCCATACATCTCAGGAGTAACTGACAAATTAGCCCGTGTTTTGCAAAAGCAACACATTAAAGTAAGATTTGGTACAGTACACAAAATTCAAAAACTGGGATCTGGCACTAACGACGAATTGCCTAAATTATCAACAGAAGGTGTATATCGGATTAATTGTTTATGTGGCAGATGCTATATTGGACAGACGGGATGCAACATTAGCGTAAGATTAAAAGAACACCAAAGAAACATTAAATTATCTCAAACACAACTGTCGGCAGTGGCAGAGCATGCTTGTCAACAAGGACACTCAATAGATTTTTGAAACGTTGAAGTGTTGTGTAAAACTAATTATTACTGACCAAGACTAATTAGAGAATCCATTGAAATTGAGAGAAACAAATGACTGCAATCGCTCTGACAGCTACAGGCTTAGTGCGGCATGGAAGCGTATTATTAAATAAATACAATTACAATTCCTTATAAGGGAAACAAATACCAATGAATAACAATTGAATGATTACCCAATCTATATAATTACAATACCCTCTCCCTCTTTGCCTCGATTCACTGCACAAGATTGAATTGAATTAAATGATGACGTCACCCTGATGCTGCTCTATTTAAGACCGGAAGCAACAGGAGAGCTTCACCATTCTTGCCCGATGAAGCTGATTGTAATTATCAGCGAAACGGGGCCTGTACGTTACAATTTTTTCCTCTGACGATTAATTTGCACGCAATTTGCTTGAATTAGCAGCTCGGTTGCTTCCAATATCTAATGAAGCACATTAAGTGGTGTTGCTAAATACAATTAACTTTTCTCAGTCCAAACGCCTGCCTTTCAGAAAATTCTAACCGAAGCATTTTCGAGAACTGATGAGGTCGTAGCCTGTGAACTCCGCGTGACCTTTGCTCCTCCACCCATCGGGGGCTTGTGAAACAAAATAAAATCAATCGATCGATCTTTAAGAAATATGTTCAACACATTTCGATTTAAAGCTTTCGTGACTGCAGGAATTCATCTTCTTGGTTCTTTCGGTAAAGTCACGTAGAAGGGAAATAATAAAATAAGAAAAATAAAACATAATAAAATAATTCTCACGACGTTTCGGCCACAACGCAAGCAGCCGTCGTCAGGTGAAGAACCAAGAAGATGTTCAACACATTCGTCAATAGCACTGTTGTGACCTTAAAAGGGAAAATATATATATAACAGGTGATGTTGTGAGCAGTGGCCATTCAGAGAAGACGATGTGATTGTGCTAAGGCCCGTACGCAGCCTCGTGGTTATACACCGATGATAGATTGATTTAGAGGGTGCTTCAAAAAGATGTTAACACTTCTATGGGACTGTCTTTTAATGGCAAAAAGAACGGATAAAACACTCTGACGTGATAACAAATGTGATGTTAATCGAAGCTTCAATAAGTCAAAGAATCTCCCACTTGATAATTGGTTTTTTACCCTTCTATCTGGCAACAAAACTGACACTTTTTTTACAAGGAGTCATGTTTGCATAGACCACAATACCTGTAGCCATAATGCAAACAAAAAACATAACTCTGATGATATATGCACTGTCCTTGAAGTTGATTGGTCCACACCCAAGACAGCTTTCCTTAGAGCCTAGTCTCACATGGGTTGGACCAGATGACGCCAAAAGGCGCACAAAAAAGGTGTCAGTTTTGTTGCCAGATAGAAGGGTAAAAAAACAATTATCATATTTTTTACTGGCAAATGAGGTTCTAATGGTGAATCTCCCACTTGTTCGCCATCATTGTCAACACATTGCCTGGAATCTTCTCCAGGTGGTCTCCAGAGCTCGGAGGCGGCACACTTCTTCCTGTGATATTATTGCAAATTCTCAGAAGTGTTCACATTTTTTGGTTCCAAGCACCCTGCATTTACATCGCAATTCAATTCGTCACTTTTCATCCGCCCACATCCACGCATATCGTTCGCAACCCGAAACAAATACAATTTCCCCCCTCCCCTTTCAACGAGTAATAAGTATAACCCGTAAAAACAAAGTTTTTCACTATAAATCCTTTATATGCGTGGCGGCTAGAGTCCTCTCGTCCTCTGGCTTGAGATGGCTGCCACCTATGGGTCAGATGATTGCATTGCACCATTAAGCAATTGGTAATTAAATATAATATTTTTGTCCTAAAAAGTGTAAAACTTTTGAAAAAATTTTTCACAAACATTAATTGTCTCGCACAACGAGTCTGTGTGGAAAATGTCAGCTCGATTGGATCACGGGAAGTGGGTTAAAAAACGACCGAAAGATTTGCACGGTCCTAAGCAAGCAAGCGAACTTAATATAAAGGATTTAAAAACGCCCCTGCCCGCTGCACATTGAATGAAGATGACACGGTCCTACTTGTGCTTGAGACTGCCGTACGAGGGGGTGCAGCGATGGGGGGGGGGGTCACCCTCCCTCGGCTCCACAGTGGAATATTCCAAATAACACAGTTGAAGGTGTGCATACAGTGTGCATACAGGGTGTCCCGTAAATTCTGGAATCGTAGGAAAAAACAAGACCATATAATATTATTATATTATATTATATATTATATTATTTTATTATGTTTTATTTTTATTATTTTATTACTTCCCTTCTACGTGACTTTACCGAAAGAACCAAGAAGATGAAGACCAAAAAGGCAATAATAACACTTTTATTCACAGCACGTGCTCAATGTGCCCACCGTTGATCCCCATACACAACTCCAGACGAGATACCCAGTCTGCAGGTGCACCGGTAAATGGTGTCGGGGGTTAACGGCGTTCCGAGCGTCAATAATGCGCCACTGGGAATGTTCAACGCTCTGCATTTGGATGCTCGCCGTCTGGACGCGCAGTCTGTTTAAATTCAACAGCGAAACCTCCCTCCCTCTGACTCCGATGTCCTACGAGAGAGTAGAATCATCTGGAACCGTTCTTCCGTACTCAGACAGAGACATCTCTTGGGCCTGCAGCAACAAACAAAAATATGAATTCGTTATTTCCCCCCCTATGATTCCAGACTTACACTTACGGGCACACCGTGGTTATATCAGCGGTGACTTCCTGTGCAGTGAATTCAATTTAGGGGCAGCCCCCCTCCGTGTCGGATACAGAAGGTCGTGGGTTCGATCCCGACCCTGTCGATACCGGCTGTACATTCGGAGTTTGGCATGCTCCCTTTCCACGTGGACGCTTGGATTTTCCTCGGGGTCCTCCTGTTTTCCCCTCCACATTTAGAATCAACTTTGCACGTTCAGAGTATTTGGCTGCTATAAATTTCCACGCAATGACGATGATGATGATAAGCCACCACTTGGTTGAGCTATCGTTTGTGGTGGCCAGGTCGCTTCTGAAAAAGAGCTCAGTGTGGGCCTTGCCTTGTAAAATAAAAACAATAGCTTAAGTAATAGTTGAAGTTACGTGCGCATTATTTTCACAAACTGTCAACATCCTTTTTGGGGGGGGCGCCCCCCCCCCTTTTCACGTGGTTAAGCAGTTTCCATTTGGTCTCCAACGTAAAAAAGAAAAACGCCACCACTTTGTTTTGTTTTTTGTTTAGCTGCGGCTGGATCGGAAAGATATTAATGGGTTTACGCTCCCGTGGAAAGAAAAAACATGCATTTGTAGGGTTCTTCGCTTGGGCTTTACCGGGAGAGGACTTCGCTAAAAAACTTTCGTCCTGTCGAGCGTCTTGGCCCATTGATTTTTTTTCCCCCCGGCGAGAATCTCTCCTCGCTGGATCGTACAAAAAAAAATTTACGTTCAATAAAAAGCATATAAATAGAGACTTCAAAAAGAAATAAAGGTATGTTTTGCTATTTAATTGGATGGAATTGCTGTTGGAGTGGTTTTGCCGCATGGTACGACGCCGCTATCACCGAATCACCACCTCCTCTTTGCGGAAAGTCCAGCGATGATGGGTTTCGGTTCCGGAGAGAGAGACTGGGCCCCCGCTATAGGAATGTGTAATTGCCCAGCGCTCGTTGTGTACAGCCGGACATGGATGAGATGGGCAGTCGTCGACGCCGCCGATAGCTCCGACGGAAACTCGGGTTGCCGTCGTCTTGAGGGAGGTGTGATCATTCATCGATCCGTCGATTTCTACGGCGACCCTCGATCTCGCGACTAGGGCTATCCAATCGCGCGAGCAATCGATGTACGCTGCAGAATTCGCCCGATTTGGATTGCTCGGCTAATCATGCGTATCTCACGATAACAGTTTTTTTGGGGGGGCGGGGGACGGGAGGTGACGGGCGGCGCTTTGGTGACGTTATCAACACCCCCCCCCCTCCCGCTTGCATTCCCACAGGGGGTTTCCAGCATTCGGAAGGAAAGGTGGTGGTGGTGGTGGCGGCGGCCATTTTTTAAAGGAGCCCCAAATCAACCGATGACAACCTTTAGCCCGACGTATCTTGACCGATCGTCGCAGCTCTGCTCGCTGTGCCGTTGTTCCCTCGTTATTCACCCACTCGCTCTCCGCGATTTTTGTCTGTGAGCGCGCGCGAAAAAAAGTGATGAGATGAAGTGATGAGAGGTAATGTAATGTGAGAAAATGATGAGTGATGATCAAGTGATGAGCGAGTGATAAAGTGACGAGTGATAAAGTGGCAAGTGATAAAGTGAGGATGCCACAGCGTCATAATTTACTTCTAGATTTGAAGCTTTCGTGACTGCAAGGATTCGTACTCTTTAGTTTTTTCGGAAAAAGTCACGTGGGTGAAAATATAAAATAAATGAAAACAACTCAATTAAATCACGTCGTGATTTCATAATTTACGTGGAAGAAGATTAATGAACAACGTTTTTATACTTTCATGTTTTTGTTCCTTTATGTTTATTACAACCAATTTGTATTTTTTTTTGTGTTATCATCATTTTCACGTACTTGATAGCTTATTTACGCGTTTACTTAAGGTAATTTATTTCAGACACAAGTTTCCCGGAGGCCCGATATCATCGTCAAAAGCAAACTTTTCTCTTCACGATCATCTCCGGTGACGTTTATCCCTCGTCACGAATAATGGGAGAGGGCGTTGCGTGCAGTGCGGAATCCTGGACGCCCATCGAACTGAGAAACACACGTCGTGCGCGACGGATTCACGACAAGCTCTACAAGGGCGCCGGAGGGACAGCGCCTTTGGCTTGTGCGGCGCGACGCGCAACGAACCGCAGATCCATCAAACGAGACGGCGGACGGATGGCGTGGAGTGCCGAGCGAGCACGAACTATCCTGCGTTCGAATCAGAGGTCGCAAACGGGTTTTGATTCCTTACCCGTACCTGTACCCGGCCGCACCAGGGTCGCAAATGGGTACCCGGGCGACGGGTACGGGTAGCCGTTCCCTACCCGTACCCGTACCCTACCCGTACCCTACCCGAAATGAGTGACAAACGGCGACTCACCAGTGACTCACGGTCTACCCGTACCCGTACCCGGCCGCACCAGGGTCGCAAACGGGTAGCCGTACCCGTACCCGGCCGCACCAGGGTCGCAAACGGGTACCCGTACCTGTACCCTACCCGATACCTGGCTACCCGTACCCGGCCGGGTATCGGGTAGGGTACGGGTACCCGATTGCGACCTCTGGGATGAAGCCATGTTGCAGGCACGGGTGGGTTGATTCTAGGAACATGAATTGTGAGAAGAGACAAGACGTTGGGAAATGAGTGACACACGGTGACTCACCAGTGACTCACGTCCTACCCGTACCCGGCCGCACCAGGGTTGCAAACGGGTACCTGTACCCGGCCGGGTACGGGTAGCCGGGTATCGGGTAGGGTACGGGTATCGGGTACCCGATTGCAACCTCTGGTTCGAATCCCCGGTTTGAGCCCCCTTGGGATCAAACCGGGCTCCCGCCAAGCCTATCGATTGAGTTGGCCGTCTCAATCGCCGGTGTGGCACGTGCCGTGCGTCGTGCCGAACGATTTGCCTTTTTCACCTTGGCTCGACCCCGAGGCCTCGTTCTTGACGGACAAAGTTTTTTTTTTTTAAATGCGTTCACGCGGAGACTGGCAATGGCGGTGGCGGTGGGAGACTTTGCATTTTCGAGGAGCGTTCAAAGGATTTTCAAGAGGAAAAAAAAATTAAAAGAAATAAAAAAATTGGAGCGGCAATCTGAAAAGCGCGCCTCGAAGGGCGCACGCGCGGAGAGGCGGTGGCGCAGCGCTTTAGGGGAGAAACTTTAAAGGGCAGAAGGTCGCGGCCTAGCAGGGCCTTCGCCACTTGCCTGCAGAGCTTCACGGGGTTCGAGTCCAGTCGGAGCGGGCAGCTCCGGTTAATACTGCGGTGTGCGCGTGTGTGTGTCAATAATAACGGTGATAGTAATATCGCTAACACTGATAATTGTTTTTTTACCCTTCCATCTGGCAACAAAACTGACACCTTTTTTTATAAGGAGTCATGTTTGTATAGACCACAATACCTGCAGTCATAATGCAAACAAAAAACACAACTCTGATAATGTATGCACTGTCCTTGAAGTTGATTGGTCCACACCCGAGACAGCTTTCCTTAGAGCCTAGTCTCACATGGTTGTTGGACCAGATGACGCAAAAAATCGTTAACACTGTTACTCGCCTTGCGCTTCGCTCGCAGCGGATGCTAAAAGATCCCCGTGACGTCGTTCGCAACAGCGGGGTGGGGGGGGGACAGCCACGTGTCCACCGGCGTCACGCGGTCGAAAGTTTGCAAGTTTCGAAAAATTACACCACAGACGACTCGTTTGGGATTGGACACAGACAGCAGCAGCAGCTCCCTACTGGTGGACTAAGGGGCACCGCGGCGGCTAAGAGATGTTAACTACCTCGCCTGGTGTACAGGAGGTCGTGGGTTTGATCCCGACCCTGACGCCTGCTGTGTAATTGGAGTCTGCGTGTCTCTCTCTCTCATAATCATCATCATCATCACGGTGGCTAGGAGATGTTAACTACCTCGCCTGGTGTGCAGGAGGTCGTGAGTTCGATCCCGACCCTGACGCCTGCTGTGTAATTGGAGTCTGCGTGTCTCTCTCTCTCATCATCATCATCACGGTGGCTAGGAGATGTTAACTACCTCGCCTGGTGTACAGGAGGTCGTGGGTTCGATCCCGACCCTGACGCCTGCTGTGTAATTGGAGTCTGCGTGTCTCTCTCTCTCATCATCATCATCACGGTGGCTAGGAGATGTTAACTACCTCGCCTGGTGTACAGGAGGTCGTGGGTTCGATCCCGACCCTGACGCCTGCTGTGTAATTGGAGTCTGCGTGTCTCTCTCTCTCATCATCATCATCATCACGGTGGCTAGGAGATGTTAACTACCTCGCCTGGTGTACAGGAGGTCGTGGGTTCGATCCCGACCCTGACGCCTGCTGTGTAATTGGAGTCTGCGTGTCTCTCTCTCTCATCATCATCATCACGGTGGCTAGGAGATGTTAACTACCTCGCCTGGTGTACAGGAGGTCGTGGGTTCGATCCCGACCCTGACGCCTGCTGTGTAATTGGAGTCTGCGTGTCTCTCTCTCTCATCATCATCATCATCACGGTGGCTAGGAGATGTTAACTACCTCGCCTGGTGTACAGGAGGTCGTGGGTTCGATCCCGACCCTGACGCCTGCTGTGTAATTGGAGTCTGCGTGTCTCTCTCTCTCATCATCATCATCACGGTGGCTAGGAGATGTTAACTACCTCGCCTGGTGTACAGGAGGTCGTGGGTTCGATCCCGACCCTGACGCCTGCTGCTGTATTTGGAATTCATGGTGTCCCTGTCTCTCCCCGTGGTCGTGTAGATTTTTCTCCGGGTCCTCCCGGTTTGTTTTTTTACCCCTGCAAATGATTTGAAACATGCATTCAGAGAGAGTATTTCGCTGCTGCTATACATGTCCACGTGCTGTTAAGCCCACTTCGTTGAGCTATCATTCGTGATGGCCAGAGTCGCGTCTGAACAAGTGCTAAATAGCTCAAGCGGTAAAATAATGTAAAAAAAAAACTCCAACATCTCATTACAATTGTTAGCATTGAGCTCGGCTTGTACATTGCGTCGCCATTCGCTGACATCAGGTTAAATATGCAGTATATATAATTAAACATGGTGAAATTCCGAGGAGCATGTCGCCTTCGGGGAAAGCGGCGGTGCATTTGTTAAGCTGACGTGGACATAAAATCGCATCGATGCTCCCTCTGATTTTCATCGCGCCGACAAAAATTTCACAATGCCTTAGAAACCCCTGCGCGGTAAGCTCTACAGCCCGGTGTTTAAAATGTTCGCAAATAATAATGAAAGTCAACAGGGCGGTGATAATTAATGTTTATCGTGGGGGAGCGTGAATTCGAGTTGGAATCTCATCTTAAATGCTGGTACGAGATTAGATTTATTTTTTCTGCCCCGCTCTCTCTTTAGCGAGAAGTCTCGATCGTAGTTCCGTCCCGTCCCCCCCATCCACGACTTTGTCTTCCCGACTTCTTTCGCCTGACCGATGAAGAGCAACTATCGGAGAGTCACGTAAATTATTATTTTTTATTTCATTTTTACCAGGTGAGGCCCACTGAGCTGTACCAGACAGCTCTTTTTCAGAAGCGACCTGGCTATCGCAAGCGATAGCTCAACGAAGTGGCTTATCGCGCGGACATTCCGCATCAGCAGCCAAACGCTCTAAACGCGTGTTTTGTATCACGTGGAAATTTACAGCAGCGAAATGCTCTAAACGTGTGACGTTGAGTCGAAATGGGGGCAGGAAAAAACCGGAGGACCCGGAGAAAAATCCACGCAACCACGGGGCGAACATGCAAATATACAGAGCCCACGACCTCCTGTATACCAGGCGAGGTAGCTAACATCTCGCCACAGTGACGCCCCTTGAAAATGAATCGACCATTTCCTTATTTTCTTTGCCTCTGAGAGTTTGCGAATTGGCAGAAACGTCCCATCGTCTCTCAGGCTCTCCGCGTGTCCTTGACGGTGCCGAGTTGTGTGGTCCATTCGTTTATTTTAAATTTTAAATCAAGGATCCCATTCATTAGCTTTAAATTACGGGAATCCCTCCTCGGTTGTCGGTGCGAATTATCACGGAGTAAAAAGCTCGTAACATCTCTGGCTGCCGGGGTGAAAAAAAAAATTAACCCGTAAAAACAAAGTTTTTTTACTATAAATCCTTTATATGCGTGGCATCGGTTTTATTTTATTATTCATTTCTGTTTTTCTTGAGTAAGAGTTTCATTTTTATCACATTGGTATTTTAAATAAAACATGACATTTTTTTCCCCTAAAAAGTGGAAAATTTTGGAATTTTTTTTCTCACGAAAATTAATTGTCACGCACAACGAGTCTGTGTGCAAAATGTCAGCTCGATTGGATCACGGGAAGTGGGTTAAAAAACGACCGAAAGATTTGCACGGTCGTAAGCGCGCAAGCAAGCAAGCAAGTGAACTTAATATAAAGGATTTAAAAAAAAGTCGAGCATCGGGGTGGCAGCATTTAACTTCACAGGCATTGCTGAGTGTGTGGTGGAAATTGCGCATTCACCTACGTCTGAATGACCGCTATTCCACTTCCCACCGAGCGGTGCTACCTATTTTATTGGATATTGTGGTTGTGTTTTTTGTCGTTGTTGCAGCAGCAAATGTTACGTAAATCGCGGCGTCGACGTCACGCGATCTTGAACTCTTCGCAGAGCGATGGAGTACCTCGCGGTTCAGGGGCGCCGCGGTGGCCAGGAGATGTTAACTACCTCGCCTGGGACGCAGGAGGTCGTGGGTTCGATTCCGACCCTGACGCCTGCTGTATATTTGGAGTTTGTGTGTCTCTCTCTCATCATCATCACGGTGGCTAGAAGATGTTAACTACCTCACCTGGTATACAGGAGGTCGTGGGTTCGATCCAGAACCTGACACCTGTATATTTGGAGTTTGCATGTCTCTCTCTCATCATCATCACGGTGGCTAGGAGATGTTAACTACCTCGCCTGGTGTACAGGAGGTCGTGGGTTCGATCTCACCCCTTGACGCCTGCTGCTGTATATTTGGAGTTTGCGTGTCTCTCTCTCTCATCATCATCACGGTGGCTAGGAGATGTTAACTACCTCGCCTGGTGTACAGGAGGTCGTGGGTTCGATCTCACCCCTTGACGCCTGCTGCTGTATATTTGGAGTTTGCGTGTCTCTCTCTCTCATCATCATCACGGTGGCTAGGAGATGTTAACTACCTCGCCTGGTATACAGGAGGTCATGGGTTCGATCCCGACCCTGACACCTGCTGCTGTATATTTGGAGTTTGCGTGTCTCTCTCTCTCATCATCATCACGGTGGCTAGGAGATGTTAACTACCTCGCCTGGTATGCAGGAGGTCATGGGTTCGATCCCGACCCTGACACCTGCTGCTGTATATTTGGAGTTTGCGTGTCTCTCTCTCTCATCATCATCACGGTAGCTAGGAGATGTTAACAACCTCGCCTGGTGTACAGGAGGTCGTGGGTTCGATCCAGACCCTGACACCTGCTGCTGTATATTTGGAGTTTGCATGTTCTCTCCGTGGTCACGTGGATTTTTCTCCGGGTCCTCCGGGTTTTTCCCTCTACATTTTGGAATCGATGTGCGTTCAGAGTATATGGCTGCAATAAATGTCCACGTGATAAGCCGCTTCGTTGAGCTATCATTTGTGGCCAGGTCGCTTCTGAAAAAAAATAACTACACAGCTCAGTGGGCCTTAGCTGGTAAAATAAAATAAAAAAAATTGAGTTGAGTTGCCCCCTCGTCCTCCACATTTAGAATCAACGCGCGGGTTTAGATTACTTGGTTACTGCTGCTGCTATAAATTCCCACACGTGTGATTATGATAACGACATCGGCCGTTGCGATTATGATCTATGATCATGTGTGGCCGGGATCGCCTATGAGAAAGAAAAAAAAAATTTAAAAGCCTCAAACGGGCTTTGCCCCCGGTAAAAATGAAATGTCAACTTTTTAAAATCCTTTATATTAAGTTCACTTGCTTGCTTGCGCGCTTACGACCGTGCAAATCTTTCAGTCGTTTTTTAACCCACTTCCCGTGATCCAATCGAGCTGACATTTTGCACACAGACTCGTTGTGCGTGACAATTTATTTTCCAAAATTTTACACTTTTTAGGAAAAAATAAATTATATTTAATTACCAATTGCTTAATGGTGGCAGGCAATCATCTGACCCATAGGTGGCAGCCATCTCAAGCCAGAGGACGAGAGGACTCTAGCCGCCACGCATATAAAGGATTTATAGTGAAAAACTTTGTTTTTACGGGTTAATTTTTTTTTCTTCCCAAATGCCACGACGGAAGATGGCATCAAAACCCTGGCGACCTCTCGATTGCAAGCCCGAGTGCACCAACCATCGCACCCCCAGGGGCAGCGGTTGCTCCCTATCTATATTTATAAAGCATCCGAATGCATTAGCATTTGCCAACTGCGGCAGCGGCGGCGGGGTTCTGTGGGAGCGATGGTAAATAAACAACAGCCAGGCGGGGTTTTTTTACAAACGAAGAGGTGGCGAGGTCGCAAACGGGTTTTGATTCCTTACCCGTACCCGTACCCAGCCGCACCAAGGTCGCAAACGGGTACCCGTACCCGGCCGTGAGTCACTGGTGAGTCACCGTTTGTCACTCATTTCCCAACGTCTTGTCTCTTCTCACAATTCAAGTTCCTAGAATCAACCCACGCGCGCCTGCAACATGGCTTCATCCCAGAGGTCGCAATCAGGTACCCGATACCCGTACCCTACCCGTTACCCGGCCGGGTACGGGTAGGGTACGGGTACGGCCGGGTAGGGTACGGGTACGGCCGGGTATGGGTACCCGTTTGCGACCCTGGTGCGGCCGGGTACGGGTATGGAATCCAAACCCGTTTGCGACCTCTGTTGCATGTTCACAAAGTCGTTGCCACGAGCCCCCCCCCCCCCTCCCCATTGAGTCACGCCCGGCGGAGATCGATCAAAGAAGTCGACGCTCCCCCCTCGTACGATTCGCACCCCCCACCACGCTCCTCGCTCTTCATCAACCGCACATCCAAACTGCCCCCCCCCCTCCCCCGCGACCCGCCCCCGCGCTTGCCCTGTTTGAGTTGCCCGCGGCCGCCAGGTTTATCCGGTAACATCTGCACGCGGGAAGGGGGTGCGGTGAGTCACCTTCTGCGCTCCGCTGCCGCTTTCCTGCAGCGATATCCGTTGCGCAGCTCCCGACTTTATTAGCGACTCAAAACCCCCCCCCCCACTACCCCCCCCTGCCCCCCCCTACTACTCCTCTCTGCCTGCCCCCCACCTGCAAACCCTACCCCTTCCCCCCCCACTACCCCCCTGCCTTCCCCCCCTACAGCCCCCCTCTGCCTCCCATTGCCCCTCCACCTGCACCCCCTGCCTCCCAGAGGTCGCAACCGGGTACCCGATACCCGTACCCTACCTGATACCCGGCTACCCGTACCCGGCCGGGTACGGGTACGGGAAGCCGTTTGCGACCCTGGTGCGGCCGGTACGGGTAGGCCGTGAGTCACTGGTGAGTAACCGTTTGTCACTCATTTCGGGTAGGGTACGGGTAGGGAACGGGTACCCGTACTCGGCCGGGTACGGGTACGGGTACCCATTTGCGACCCTGGTGCGACCGGGTATGGGTAAGGAATCAAAACCCGTTTGCGACCTCTGCTGCCTCCCCAACCTCCACCCCCACCTCCATCCCAGTCCGTGAGCCTGTAGCTTCCAGGAGCGATTTAAATCACCGTAACGATGGTGCTCAAACGGGAAGGGGGAGTTCATGATGGCGCCCGCGTGTTTGTTTGTCTTCGTCGTCGTTCATCGGTAACGATTCCGTAGTGCCCCCGGGGGCGCCTGGAGTCTCCGTCGCACCGAGCGGACGCGCGCCGTGAGAGATGGAGTGATGAAATGGCTTCCTGTGCGGTCGGGGCGGAATCGTGAGTGATAGAGACGGAGGATAGCAAGGCCGTAGCCATGGAGTCAACATGGGGGGGGGGGGGGGGACTTGGAGGAGGGGAGGGTCCTTTGGCTGTAAGATCATCAGTTCAGCGGTATTGGTTCTTGCTAGACCTGAGACCCTGGCCCTGCTGATGATGCTCTGAATGTGAAAACCAATCCCTTCCCTGGAAACATCTGCCAAGTTCAGCATTGATTCAAGCTGGCCTGGTGCTGCTGATGAAACTCTGAATGTCAAAACCAGCCCCTTGCCCGTAAACATCTGCCAATCTTCTTGGTTCTTTCGGTAAAGTCACGTAGAAGGAAAGTAATAAAAGAATAAAAATAAAACATAATAAAATAATTCTCACGACGTTTCGGCCACAACGCAAGCAGCCGTCCTCAGGTGAGGACGGCTGCTTGCGTTGTGGCCGAAACGTCGTGAGAATAAAGATGAATCCCTGCAGTCACGAAAGCTTTAAATCGAAACATCTGCCAAGTTCAGCATTGATTCAAGCTGGCCTGGTCCTGCTGATGAAACTCTGAATGTCAAAACCAGCCCCTTGCCCGTAAACATCTGCCAAGTTCAGCATTGATTCTAGCGAGCCGATGAGACACGACGGAACGTTATTGGATGAGGACCCTTTTACTGTCAACGCCTGCGCTAATGAACACGCAGCCAGGCGAGTGCACACGTGAGAACTGGTGTGCTGGTGTGGAGTATATATATAAATGTAATGTAACATAACGACTGCTTAAAGCATCGCTCGTCATAATTGCGAAGGTTTTTTTTTTTTTAAATTGCATTTCAGTTTTTTTCATGCCCGGGCGCCCCTTTTAAACGCCGCGTGGGCTACGCGGGGCTCACGGAGAGACTCGCGGAGAGACTCACGGAGAGACTCACGGAGAGACTCACGGAGAGACTCACGGAGAGACTCACGGAGAGACTCACGGAGAGACTCACGGAGAGACTCTCGGAGACTCGCGGAGAATCTCAGAGAGGCTCTGAGACTGGCCCGCGGTTGTGTGGCGGCGAAAATGTCAGCCGGTTTGATTGCAAAATGTCACCGGCCAGGTGGCGGTTGCGGTGAAATTGAGCTTCCAAGCTGTGACGAGATTTGAAGGGGGGGGGAGGTGGGCCCCCCCCCCCACCGCATTCATCGTGATTTGGTCGTAGGCTGCCGCTCGCTCGCACACACTCGGCTGTAAAGGATGTGCGCGAGTCGTAATGAGCTCATTACCGCTGAGTACGTTGCATGTGTGAGCGCGAGCGAACGGATTCTGAAGTGGCGTTGGCGTCCCATCTGTACCGTTTAGCGATTTTTTTTGGGGCGTGCGAATGCTCTCCGCTTGTCCGGCCAAGTCGTCCTTGCTTCCTTTTCTATTTTATTTTTCTCTGTCACTTTTAAACTACACCTGGACAATAGACTGGCAGATCTGTCTCTGATGGGCTCTCTAGACAATAGACTGACGGACCGGTCTCTGATGGGGTCTCTAGACAATAGACTGACAGACCTGTCTCTGATGGGCTCTCTAGACAATAGACTGACAGATCAGTCTCTGATGGGCTCTCTAGACAATAGACTGACAGACCGGTCTCTGATGGAGTCTCTAGACAATAGACTGACAGACCGGTCTCTGATGGGGTCTCTAAACAATAGACTGACAGATCAGTCTCTGATGGGGTCTCTAGACAATAGACTGACAGACCGGTCCCTGATGGAGTCTCTAGACAATAGACTGACAGACCAGTCTCTGATGGGGTCTCTAGACAATAGACTGACAGACCAGTCTCTGATGGGCTCTCTAGACAATAGACTGACAGACCGGTCTCTGATGGAGTCTCTAGACAATAGACTGACAGACCGGTCTCTGATGGGCTCTCTAGACAATAGACTGACAGACCGGTCTCTGATGGGCTCTCTAGACAATAGACTGACAGACCGGTCTCTCATGGGCTCTCTAGACAATAGACTGACAGACCGGTCTCTGATGGAGTCTCTAGACAATAGACTGACAGATCAGTCTCTGATGGAGTCTCTAGACAATAGACTGACAGACCGGTCTCTGATGGAGTCTCTAGACAATAGACTGACAGACCGGTCCCTGATGGGGTCTCTAGACAATAGACTGGCAGACCAGTCTCTGATGGGGTCTCTAGACAATAGACTGACAGACCAGTCTCTGATGGGCTCTCTAGACAATAGACTGACAGACCAGTCTCTGATGGGCTCTCTAGACAATAGACTGACAGATCAGTCTCTGATGGGCTCTCTAGACAATAGACTGACAGACCGGTCTCTGATGGGCTCTCTAGACAATAGACTGACAGACCGGTCCCTGATGGAGTCTCTAGACAATAGACTGACAGACCAGTCTCTGATGGAGTCTCTAGACAATAGACTGACAGACCGGTCCCTGATGGAGTCTCTAGACAATAGACTGACAGATCAGTCTCTGATGGGGTCTCTAGACAATAGACTGACAGACCGGTCCCTGATGGAGTCTCTAGACCAGGGGTCTGCAACCTTTAAGACATAAAGAGCCACTTGGACCCGTTTCCGAAGGAAAAAACAAACTGGGAGCCGCAAAACCATTGCAACTATTAAAACAAATATAACACTGCATATATTGTTTCTTACCTTATTGCTATATACAGGATCGTGCAGTCAGCTGTCAATCTGAATAAAAAAAGGACTTTTTCACTTAACAATGTAAAATATATTTTTGCAAATTAATAGCTAAATTACCTGGTTAATGGGATTTTTGCTCCTGAACCTCAGTGCACAGTGTCTGCACATCAGGGCTGTAAGACGTCACCTTCATTTTCACACAGGCTTGCAAGCTGTCATCTGTGAGGCGTGATCGATGTTTGTTTTTAATATAGTTCATGTTGGAGAAGACCTGCTCACATACATATGTGGAGCCGAAGATCGACAGGACTCCAAATGCATACTTTTTCATGTTTATATAAGTGTTGGGGATGGCATTCCATGTTTCGAATACAAGTTTGTCCTGTTTGGGAAGGTTTTCAATATCACTCCATTTATGATTCTGAGCCAGAATGGCCTTCTGACGGGCAACATCCTCAAGAGTAGCGGTCAAGCATTTGAACTTGGACACCCATATATCTTTGTCGGCTATATCAGCCAGTTCCATCTCAAGATCAGGTTGACTTACACCTGCAAATGCAGTCATATTCAATAGGGATGGATCGATCGCCAGGGGAGTGACAGGGAAGGATAATGTCGTTTTTTCCTCTCTGAACTCACAGAATCGTTTCCCAAACGAACTTTGCATTGTGGTGATTGCAGACTTGAAATATTCCAAATTTATCGTATCATGACTTTGTTTGAACTCTCTCAAAGAGGGAAAGTGAGACAGTGTACCTCTCTGTAAATCTTTGACAAACACTGTCAACTTGCGCTCGAATGCCAAAACCTCCTCCAGCATGTGCAGGGCTGTGCCTCCTTTCCCCTGAAGGGTTGTATTTAGCGTGTTTAGATGTGCTGTCATGTCTACCATAAAATGTAATTTTTCCAGCCACTCTGGCTGTTCCAGCTCAGCAAAGGTGAGCTCTTTGCTGCCCAGGAAGGTTTTTACTTCTTCCAAACATGTGACAAAGCAACGGCAACGTTATTGCCTGTCACCGGGCGGGCAGTGTGGAGCTGAGCGGCGACCTGTCAGCAGCGGCAACGCCAGAGCAGGTGTCACAGTGCGCCTCCTCCCCTCGCTAGCATCCGCCCCGGAGCCGCGGTCAAGGTTCAAAAGAGCCGCATGCCGCTCCGGAGCCGCAGGTTGCCGACCCCTGCTCTAGACAATAGACTGACAGACCAGTCTCTGATGGGCTCTCTAGACAATAGACTGACAAACCAGTCTCTGATGGGCTCTCTAGACAATAGACTGACAAACCTGTCTCTGATTGGGTTTCTAGACAATAGACTGACAGACCGCCCTCTGATGAGGTCTCTAGACAATAGACTGGCAGACCATTCTGTAATGGGGTCTCTATACAATAGGCTCACAATCCAGTGTCTCTCTAGCAACATTGTCACAAGTACATTTTTAGAAATGTGCACGTGAGTAATTTTTAGTATTGCCTCGGATGATTTTTTTTCCAAGTATCCATTGACAGTTTTTTGGTCCGTAAGATAACCTGAAACATCAAAGACCCTTTTATTTCTATGTAGGCATGTTGAAATTTCTTTCGCAATGCGCGTAGATGCGGGGTAAGGACAACAAACTAAACGCAAAGAGCAGTTCCAAATAAACGAGTTTGTCAATCTAGATGATGATTTAAAAGTGCATCGCTTCGGTGGCGGAAGAACGTTCCAGACGGCCAGTGGGAGTGCATCTGAAAGCGCTCGATGAAGTGACTGCGTTCAATGGTGAGCTGACCTTAAAATAGGGCCTTGGGGAAAATGGCTTTTTGCTGTAATGTTAAACAAAAAAATACAACCGTATGGCATTTCAATAGTCAACAGCAGCACGATAATAATTTAAAAAAATAATGTGATTCATCCATCCATCGGTAAGGGGGGGGGGGGGTCCACAGTTTGCCGCAATGGAAATTCGTGGGCCCGTGGGATAACCACGGCGTCGATGTGTGGTCTTGTCGATTTTCAGATTTCTCTCCAACTCATTGCCTCGCTAACCAGCCATCTCATGGCTTGGGCAATGTATGTATGAAGCTCTTTGAATTCTCTCACCATATTTCAGCTCCTTCACCTTACCTTCCAGTGTCTCGGGTGAGCTCACCCCCCCCCCCGCCCCCAGTTATTATTTTCGTTATCTTGTTATCATCGTCAGAATGATCATCATCATTAGTTTATGATTTTATACCATGCTTCCCATGCAGTGCCATAGCTCGTGGTGCCAGAGTGTAGGCAGTACTGTATTTGAAATGAATATTCGTTAACAAAGGAAATTATTCCAGAAGAGATTTTATTTAATTGTTTAAGTCCGCAGTATAGACGATATGCACACTAAAAAAGAGAACGAACGTTTAAAAAAAGGCTTAACTTTGAGATGGAAAATTATCTCTCTTGTTTCACTGAAATCGAGTTAATTCATACGCCATCTGAAAATAATGGTCTTTTTCAGTTCGTGTTAAATCGATTAACTGTGGGCGGCATATGTGCGTTCATTTAGTCACACTTTCAATTTTTTAAATATTTTTTTTCTATAAACATTTTTACATGTATTTTTTTAACATGTTTTTTAAAAATATATGTTTTCATGTACTTGTTGTATCTATATATTTTGTTGAGTCCGTAGTCTTAGTCTCTTCCGCAACCTGTGGTTACGAGTCGAGCTCTTCATGCAGCTTTGAGCTACCCGTCGGAGGCCGTAGGACTGCGAGAAGGGCTGGGTGCAGATGCAGCACTCGTCGTAAAAAATGTTTTTAGTAATATTACAAATATTACATAGAAAACATAGGGGCAACAGACATATGGAGTAGAGAGAGGGGGGGGGTAGAGAGAGGGGGTAGAGAGAGGGGGGTAGAGAGAGGGGGGGGTAGAAAGAGGGGGGTAGAGAGAGGGCGGTACAGAGAGAGGGGGGTAGAGAGAGAGAGGGGGGGGTAGAAAGAGGGGGGTAGAGAGAGGGGGGTAGAGAGAGAAGGGGGGGGTAGAGAGAGAGGGGGTAGAGAGAGAGGGGGGGGGGATAGAGAGAGGGGGTAGAAAGAGGGGGGTAGAAAGAGGGGGGGTAGAAAGAGGGGGGGGTAGAAAGAGGGGGGGTAGAGAGAGGGGGTAGAGAGAGAGGGAAGGGGTAAGAAGGAGGAGAGCAGAGCGTTAAATCTTTTGTGAAATCTTTCATTTAAAAAGGGGGAGCGGGCGGGGGTTTACATAAAGCAAAGCATCAAAAAACCGAAATGATGAACGAAGCAAAGTGCCGACTACACCGTGCATCTTCTTGTTTCCTCTGCATCGTAAAAAAATTAACCCGTAAAAACAAAGTTTTTCACTCTAAATCCTTTATATGCGTGGCGGCTAGAGTCCTCTCGTCCTCTGGCTTGAGATGGCTGCCACCTATGGGTCAGATGATTGTCTGCCAGCATTAAGTAATTGGTAATTAAATATTTATTTTTTTATTCCCTAAACAGTGTAACATTTTTGAAAAAGTTTTTCACGAAAATTAATTGTCACGCACAACGAGTCTGTGTGGAAAATGTCAGCTCGATTGGATCACGGGAAGTGGGTTAAAAAACGACCGAAAGATTTGCGCGGTCGTAAGCAAGCAAGTACGCAAGCGAACTTAATATAAAGGATTTTAAAAAAAGTCGCTTCTCAGTCCGCGGTTCGTGTAGCCCCCTCCCACCCCTTCCCCTCTCGCGTCGTGAATCCTTTGCGGGCAGGCTCGGCTAAATCGACGAAGACGGCGACATTCCGTGTCAAGCCAAACGTTTTACCCCCCCCCCCTCGTATTCTTGTACAGGGAAATTGAGTTTTCAGGTCCGTACGGCGTACAGCCGTTTCAATACGGGCATCAACAGATACATTTTTTTGTCTATTTGTTTGTGTTTCTCCCTTGTGATGAAACTTTGTAAGATGAACGTTGAGATTTGTAAGTGGCATGGGGTGACCAATAAGATCTGAATTGGTCTGTGATAAGGTAGGGCAATGATCAGGGGTTGACAGGTTTGTAGTGGTGAGTACAGTGGTGAGTGTACTAGTGGTGAGTGTGCTAGTGGTGAGTGTACTCGTGGTGAGTGTAGTGGTGAGTGTACTAGTGGTGAGTGTACTAGTGGTGAGTGTACTAGTGGTGTGTGGTGAGTGTGCTAGTGGTGAGTGTACTAGTGGTGAGTGTAGTGGTGAGTGTACTAGTGGTTAGTGTAGTGGTGAGTGTATTAGTGGTGAGTGTACTAGTGGTGAGTGTAGTGGTTAGTGCAATGGTGAGTGTACTAGTGGTGAGTGTAGTACTGGTGAGTGTAGTAGTGGTGAGCGTAGTAGTGGTGAGTGTACTAGTGGTGAGTGTAGTACTGGTGAGTGTAGTGGTGAGTGTACTAGTGGTGAGTGTAGTGGTTAGTGCAATGGTGAGTGTACTAGTGGTGAGTGTAGTGGTGGTGAGTGTACTAGTGGTGAGTGTAGTGGTGAGTGTACTAGTGGTGAGTGTAGTGGAGAGTGTACTAGTGGTTAGTGTAGTGGTGAGTGTATTAGTGGTGAGTGTACTAGTGGTGAGTGTAGTGGTGAGTGTACTAGTGGTTAGTGTAGTGGTGAGTGTATTAGTGGTGAGTGTACTAGTGGTGAGTGTAGTGGTGAGTGTACTAGTGGTTAGTGTAGTGGTGAGTGTATTAGTGGTGAGTGTACTAGTGGTGAGTGTAGTGGTTAGTGCAATGGTGAGTGTACTAGTGGTGAGTGTAGTGGTGGTGAGTGTACTAGTGGTGAGTGTACTGGTGAGTGTAGTGGTGAGTGTACTAGTGGTGAGTGTACTAGTGGTTAGTGTACTAGTGGTGAGTGTACTAGTGGTGAGTGTACTAGTGGTGAGTGTAGTGGTGAGTGTACTAGTGGTGAGTGTATTAGTGGTGAGTGTACTAGTGGTGAGTGTAGTGGTTAGTGCAATGGTGAGTGTAGTGGTGGTGAGTGTACTAGTGGTGAGTGTACTGGTGAGTGTAGTGGTGAGTGTACTAGTGGTGAGTGTAGTGGTGAGTGTACTAGTGGTTAGTGTAGTGGTGAGTGTATTAGTGGTGAGTGTACTAGTGGTGAGTGTAGTGGTTAGTGCAATGGTGAGTGTACTAGTGGTGAGTGTAGTGGTGGTGAGTGTACTAGTGGTGAGTGTACTGGTGAGTGTAGTGGTGAGTGTACTAGTGGTGAGTGTAGTGGTGGTGAGTGTACTAGTGGTGAGTGTACTGGTGAGTGTAGTGGTGAGTGTGCTAGTGGTGAGTGTAGTGGTGAGTGTACTAGTGGTGAGTGTACTAATGGTGAGTGTAGTAGTGGTGAGTGCAGTGGTTAGTGCAGTGGTGAGTGTAGTAGTGGTGAGTGTAGTGGTGAGTGTACTAGTGGTGAGTGCAGTGGTGAGTGTACTCGTGGTGAGTGTACTAGTGGTGAGTGCAGTGGTTAGTGCAGTGGTGAGTGTAGTGGTGGTGAGTGTACTAGTGGTGAGTGTAGTGGTGAGTGTAGTACTGGTGAGTGTAGTACTGGTGAGTGTAGTACTGGTGAGTGTACTAGTGGTGAGTGTAGTGGTGAGTGTACTAGTGGTGAATGTAGTGGTGGTGAGTGTACTAGTGGTGAGTGTAGTGGTGAGTGCAGTGGTGAGTGTATAAGTTGTGAGTGTACTAGTGGTGAGTGTAGTGGTGAGTGCAGTGGTGAGTGTATAAGTTGTGAGTGTAGTGGTGAGTGTACTAGCGGTGAGTGTACTAGTGGTGAGTGTACTAGTGGTGAGTGTACTAGTGGTGAGTGTAGTGGTGAGTGCAGTGGTGAGTGTATAAGTTGTGAGTGTAGTGGTGAGTGTACTAGTGGTGAGTGTACTAGTGGTGAGTGTACTAGTGGTGAGTGTACTAGTGGTGAGTGTAGTGGTGAGTGCAGTGGTGAGTGTATAAGTTGTGAGTGTAGTGGTGAGTGTACTAGTGGTGAGTGTACTAGTGGTGAGTGTAGTGGTGAGTGCAGTGGTGAGTGTATAAGTTGTGAGTGTAGTGGTGAGTGCAGTGGTGAGTGTATAAGTTGTGAGTGCACTAGTGGTGTCTGTTTTCGTTTCTCCCTCGTGATGAAACTTTGTGGGATGAACGTTGAGATGTACAAGGGGCACGCCGTGACCAACAATCTCTGAATTGTTCTGTGATAAGGTAATGGGGGGCACTGGTCAGGAGTTTACGTCTCTGTAAAAGGGACTGTTCTCGCTTCAACGTTATTCACGAAGGACATCACAGACCGCGTCTCGTATTCACCGCGATGCATTGCTTGAAACATTAAGGGGTCTTATTCTTGGGTTTTTTTCGGTAAAGTCACGTAGGTAAAACATTAAAATTAATAAAATAAAAATAAAAATCACGACGTTTCGGAGGCAACACAAGCTTCCGTCTTCAGGTGGAACCGTCACAGCCACGACAGCTGTACTTGTACTTGATACAGCTGTCGTGCTGTGACGGTTCCACCTGAAGACGGAAGCTTGTGTTGCCTCCGAAACGTCGTACTTGATACAGCTATCGTGCTGTGACGGTTCCACCTGAAGACGGAAGCTTGTGTTGCCTCCGAAACGTCGTACTTGATACAGCTATCGTGCTGTGACGGTTCCACCTGAAGACGGAAGCTTGTGTTGCCTCCGAAACGTCGTGATTTTTATTTTATTTTTAGTTTATTTTACTTTTATTAATTTTATTTTTTTTACCTACGTGACTTTACCGAAAAACACCTAAGAATATGTTTTCTATGCAATTCGTTGTCTTCGGGCGTGCGTGCAACGCGCCCCGCTGTAAGACCGCGCGCGTTCGCGTTCTTTTTGTTGTTGAATGTTTAGGTTTTTTCGGTAAAGTCACGTAGGTAAAACATTAAAATTAATAAAAGTAAAATAAAATAAAAATCACGACGTTTCGGAGGCAACACAAGCTTCCGTCTTCAGGTGGAACCGTCACAGCCACGACAGCTGTATCAAGTAAATGAGAGATTGCAAGAGCTACCACTCCGTTGAAAGCGATGGGTATTACCTTGTTATCTCGGCATCTCTTGAGGAAGGCCAGCGTCTCGAGAAGCTGTGACTTCTTGTCTCGCTTTCAACGGAGTGGTAGCTCTTGTAATCTCTCATTTACTTGATACAGCTGTCGTGGCTGTGACGGTTCCACCTGAAGACGGAAGCTTGTGTTGCCTCCGAAACGTCGTGATTTTTATTTTATTTAACTTTTATTAATTTTAATGTTTTACCTACGTGACTTCACCGAAAAAAAACCTAAGAATATGAATCCTTGCAGTCACGAAAGCTTCAAATCTAGAATTGAGGGGTCTTTTTGTTGTTTTGTGGACACACACATCTATATACAGATCGAATTCTGAATTTAAAAAACGGCTCATTGTTATGTTGGTTGCCCAGCCCTGACCGGTGGCTAGGAGATGTTAACTACCTCGCCTGGCATACAGGAGGTCGTGGGTTCGATCCCGACCCTGACGACTGCTGTGTATTTGGAATTTGTGGTGTCCCTATCTCTCCCCGTGGTCGTGTAAATTTTTCTCTGGGTCCCCTTGTTTTTAATCCCTCCAAATGATTTGAAACATTCATTTAGAAAGAGTATTTCGCTGCTGCTATACATTTCCACGTGCTGATAAGCAGATGCAGCAGCAGCTGCTGTAGCTCCAGCAACATCTGTTGCTGCAGCTATAGCAGCAGCAGTAACAGCTATAGAAGCAGCTGCAGCAGCGACAGATCTAGCAACCAGCAGCAGCTATAGAAGCAGCTGTTGCTGCTGCTACAGCTGCAGCAGCTACAGCTGCAGCAGCTACAGCTCTAGCAACCACAGCTCTAGCAACCAGCAGCAGCTATAGATGCAGCTGTTGCTGCTGCTACAGCTGCAGCAGCTACAGCTGCAGCAGCTACAGCTCTAGCAACAGCAACAGCTATAGAAGCAGCTGTTGCTGCTGCTACAGCTGCAGCAGCTACAGCTGCAGCAGCTACAGCTGCAGCAGCTACAGCTCTAGCAACAGCTATAGAAGCAGCTGTTGCTGCTTCTACAGCTGCAGCAGCTACAGCTGCAGCAGCTACAGCTCTAGCAACAGCAGCAGCTATAGAAGCAGCTGTAGCTACAGCTGCTTCTATAGCTGTAGATGTAGTGGTGGAGCTGTAGCTGCAGCAGCTACAGCTGCAGCAGCTACATCTCTAGCAACAGCAGCAGAAGCAGTTGCAGCAGCGATAGCAGCAGCGGCTGCCCGTTCCCATCACAGCCAGAGGGGGTCACTTGAGGCTGTCGCGCGCACCACCACTACCTCCACCACCACTACCTATACCTCCACCACCACTAACACCACTACTACCATCACCACTAACGCCACCACTACCGCCACCACTACCGCCACCACCACCACCACACCACTCCCTCCACCACCACCACTCCCTCCACCACCACCACTCCCTCTACCACCACCACTCCCTCTACCACCACCACTCCCTCCACCTCCACCACCCCCTCCACCACGACCACCACCACGTTCGCTGCTTCGCGTCGCCCGTCCGGCGGCCAATGAAGAGCGGGGGCGGGGCTGGTTGGGCGGGGAGGGGCGGGGGGTTGGGGGGGTTGGGGGGGGCGGGGTGGGTGGGGGGGGGCGGGGGGGTGTGGGGGGGGGCTGGCGGCGCAATGCGAATCGCGCCCGGGACGAGACGAACGTCGATTTCGGAACGAGCGGGCGGCTCACGCGAATCTGGCGCAGCGCTAGGCGACGGAGCATCCTCCCGCCTCTCTCCCTCCATCTCCCTCCCCCCTCTCCTCCCCCTCCCTTCCCCCTCCACCCCCTCCCTCCCCCCTCCCTCCCCATCCCTCCCCCTCCCTCCCCATCCCTACCCCTCCCTCCCTCTCCCTCCCCATCCCTACCCCTCCCTCCCCCTCCCTCCCCATCCCTCCCTCTCCCTACCTCTCCCCCCCCCTCCTCCCCCTCCCCCCATCCCTCCCTCCTCCCTCCCCATCCCTCCCTCTCTGCTGCCAGTCGATGGTCCCCCCCACCACCCCATGTCCGCCCCACCACCACTACCACCACCCCACCACCCCCCCCACTCCCACCCACCACCACCACTCCCGGAGTAAGCGACGGCACCGCTCGCGTTTCTGAGCCCAGATCGCAGCAGCAGCAGCGGCAGCAGCGCAGCAGCGGCAGCAGCGGCAGCAGCGGCGGCAGTAGCAGCAGCAGCGGCGGCAGTAGCAGCGGCAGCGGCAAGCAGCAGCAGTAGCAGGGGCAGTAGCAGCGGCGGTAGCAGCGGCAGCAGCAGCAGCAGTAGCACAAACGGCGGTGCGGTGCGTTGCGAGTGAGCCGGGGAGCTGTGAGGCTTTGACAGGTGAGCCCGTAGATGTTGTGGTCCGATCAGCGATGCCTTTCGCGTCGTCTCAAAGACTCAAACAGAGGGGAAGAGAAACGTTTGCCCAAATTGTCATTGCGCTTTCGTGGGTTGTTGTGTTGTTGTTGTTGATTAACTGAAAAATGTTGGGAGGGGTGGGGGTGGGCAGTTGTGTTGCTTGCAACGCCGTTGCATTTATTTTCTTCTTGAATTTCAGTCGCTTTAAGATTGTCGGCTGACGAGAACGGTGTTTTTGCTTTTGTTGCGTTTGACAATCGCTTCCACGTCTATCCTCTTCGCTAAACAAAAAAAAAAACCAAAACGTGTTGTGGAGGGTGTACGGCTCTGTACAGATTTGAACCGATTTGAGGTGCTCATTTAACTTGCGATGTATTTTGTTGCGAGAGAGAGAGATCGAGGAGAGAGGAAATAATATAAATAACCTCCGAACAGGGTGTGGTGCGCTGTCCAGGGAGAGGACGAACCCAAGTCAGAAGGGTTTGCGAGTTTAAATCCCAAGTCTGTGATTGACTCTGCCCCGGGTCGTCATCATCCACATTATCCCATCATCCCATCAACATCATCAACATCATCCCATCATCAACATTATCCCATAATCACCAACATCATCAACATCACCATCCACATTATCCCATTATCAACAACATTATCCCATAATCACCAATATCATCAACATCATTCCATCATCCCATTATCAACAACATTATCCCATAATCAACATTATCCCATAATCACCAACATCATCATCAACATCACCATCCACATCATCCCATTATCAACAACATTATCCCATAATCACCAACATCATCAACATCACCATCCACATCATCCCATTATCAACAACATTATCCCATAATCATCAACATCATCAACATCACCATCAACATCATCCCATTTTCAACAACATTATCCCATAATCACCAACATCATCAACATCATCCCATCAACATCATCTCATCATCACCAACATAATCAACATCGACCATCAACATTTTCCCATCATCTACATAAACAACATCACCATCATTCCATTATCAACAACATCATACCATCATCAACATCATCCCATCATCATCAACATCATCCCAATTATCAGCATCACCAACATCATATCCGATCATCACCAACATCATCAACATCACCATCGACATTTTCCCATAATCTACATAATCAACATCATCATCATCCCATCATCAACAACATTATCCCATGATCACCAACATCATCATCCCATCATCAACAGCTTCATCACCCTATCATCATCAACATAATCCATATCATCTTCAACATCATCCCATCATGAACAACATCATGAACAACATCATCAACATCATCCCCAACATCATCATCATGATCCCTTTATCAACATCATCCCATCGTCAACATAATCAGCATCATCATCAACATCATCACATCACTATCATAATCAACTTCATCATCAACGTCATCCCATCACTATCAATCACCAACATCATCCCATCGCCAACATCATCATCATCAACGTAACAATCATCGTCAACATCATCCAATCAAAATCATCAACATCATCCCATCATCAACAACATCACCCCAACCTTGGTGAAAAAAAATTAGTGCTGTGTATGTTTTTGTTTTAGGAAGCCCCTACAGTTTTATTTATTTATTTACTTACGGAAGTAAACTGGCCCTCGTCATAGGAACGTGGACTTTCCACCACCAGCTCATGTTGATACGAGGCCCTTGCAATCGTTTGCGATCGCACATTGTACGAGACAAAGGCAGAGCCTTCCCCCCCCCCGCCTTATAGCCTTCATGGGCCGTTGGGGCAAGTGCTGTTGGCCAGGAGCACCTGTGAACGGCTTCTACGGCACACGCCCCGACTGCCCCTTGTCGCCCCAGTAAATCGTCGTCATCGTCGTCATCGTCGTCATTGTCTTCATTGCGTCGGTGGCCGTCAGTGGCACTCAAACTCGGGTCAATGGGGTTCATAGCGCAGCACGCTCACCGCTGCGCCACCGCTCCTCCTTTATATTGTAGACGCGCGCGCGCACGCATTGCCAAGACAAATGCGTCCCGAGTTATTCAGCGAGACGGCGTGTAATCCACCCGCTCGCCCATCTCACCTGTGAAAGATGTGCTCCGTAATTGACGGGAGGACGTTTTTTTGTGACATCATTCACGGACGGGGTGGCAAGAAAGTGGTTTATCGTTGGACGCCAATCGAAGCGGCTAATGACGAGTACAAAAACGGGACTATTTGTGTCTTAATTTCAATTATTTCCTGCCACCTGACCCCCCTCCCCGACCCCCGCCACCCAGAGATCATTGCGTTTTGATCATTAAATTTCCTCTCCTGGGCCACCTCGTAACACCCGTGACCCAGTGCATGTTGTGAACTCATCCTTGTTGGGTCGTGGTCATAAAGCCAAACCGTAACTCCCCACCACCACCCCGACGCAGTGATTGTAAACCCTTTCGATCGTTCCATTTCGCGCGCGCGCATTCGCAGAAAAAACATACGCGCGCATTTGCTGAACAAAGATTAATATCGCCCCCCCCCCCCCCCCGATATAGGCCAAACAGACTGTTGGGGCTGTCAGCGAGCACCTATGTCGTGCCGGCAGGGCACACGAGAGAGGGACTGGGTGGCCAGCACCACGCCCGGCCGCCTTTGCCTCCCCCCCCCGTGGCGATGTTTACTACAGCGCCGCACGAAGTGCTCAATTTCGCACCTTTCGATGAGCGCGGCTGGCCACGTGCCGCGCGAAAGGAGATCGACGCACGTGCATAGATTGTGAGGCCGGGTCGACCGCGGCGGAGGCCCAGGATTGGTTGAGATGATGGTCGGTTGCCGGCGAGCGGGATTCCGGCTCGGGTCGCTGGGTTCGCAGCGCACCAAGACGAACACCGCGCGTGCACGCACGCGTGTTTTAGAGTGCGTGTGTCTGTGTGTGTGTCTGTGTGTGTGTGTAGGGGAGCGGTAGTGCAGCGGTTA